>NW_024430267.1:0-42500 GCF_017639785.1 Mesocricetus auratus
CTTGATCATGGTGGATGAGTGATGTGTTCTTGGATCCGATTTGCCAGTATTTTATTGAGTGTTTTTTGCATCATATTCAGAGGGGGATATTGGGTCTGAAGCTCTCTTTCTTAGTTGTGTCTTTGTGTGGTTTGGGTATCAATGTTTGGCAAAGACCCTTCTGCTTCTATTGCATGGAATACTTTGAGGAGACTTGATATAACTTGTTCTTTGAATTTCTTGTAAAATTCTGCACTGAAGTCATCTAGCCCTGGGCTTTTTTCTTTTGTTGGGAGACTTTTGATGACTGCTTCTATTTCCTTAGGTGTTATAGGACTATTTACATTGCTTATTTGTTCTTGATTTGATTTTGGTAAGTGATATTTATCCAGAGAATTGTCCATTTCTTCAAATTTTCAATTTTTTTTTTAGTACAGCTTTTCAAAATATGACCTGATGATTCTCTGGATTTCCTCACTGTCTGTTTGTTATAGTCTCCATTTTCATTTCTGGTTTTGTTAACTTGCATGTTCATGCTCTGCTGTTTAGTAAGTTTGGATAAAGGTTTGTCTATCTTGTTGATTTTCTCAAAGAACCAACTCTTTGTTCCATTGATTCTTTGTATCATTTTCCTAGTTTCTACTTTATTGATTTCAGCCCTCAATTTAATTATTTCTTGGTGTCTGCTCCTTTGGGGCAAGTTTGTTTCCTTTTGTTCTGGAGCTATCAGTTGCACTGTTAATTCTCCTAGTGTGACTATCTCCAGTTTCTTCATGTGGGCACTTAATGCTATGAACTTTCCTCTTAGCACTGCTTTCAAAGTGTCCTATAAGTTTGGGTATGTTGTGTCTTCATTCTCATTGAACTCTAGGAAGCCTTTAATTCTTTTTTTTATTTCTTCTTTAACTCCAGGAGTGGTGCAATTGTGTATTATCCAATTTCCATGAATTTGCAGGGTTTCTGTGATTTGTGTTATTGTTGAATTCTATCTTTAAGGCATGATGCCTGATAAGATACATGGAGTTCTTCCATTTTTTCAACCTGTTGAGGCTTCTGCACATATTGCCAAGTATGTGGTTTTTGATTTTTGAGAAGGTATATTCTTTTTGTGTTTGGATGGAGTGTTAAACCTAATTGTGTCTCAGGTGAGATTGGGTCCCCGGCTGGGACCACCCGCCCATCACCCATCCCCTCCATCTTCGGGGCCGCTCCCGGCTTCCAGAAGAGCCGCCCACACAGGAAAGAGATCAGCTCCTCCAAGACCCCAACCCAGCGAGCCCAGCTTCAGGTGAGATTGGGTCTCTGGCTGGGACCACCCGCCCATCACCCATCCCCTCCATCTTCGGGGCCGCTCCCGGCTTCCAGAAGAGCCGCCCACACAGGAAAGAGATCAGCCCCTCCAAGACTCCAACCCAGCGAGCCCAGCTTCAGAAGAGCCGCCCACACAGGAAAGAGATCAGCCCCTCCAAGACCCCAACCCAGCGAGCCCAGCTTCAGGAAAGAGATCAGCCCCTCCAAGACCCCAACCCCAGCGAGGCCAGCTTCAGCTTCAGCTGCAGTAAGGAAGGAGACCAGTGGAGACAGAAAGCCCCCACCAGCACCCACTGGAAGAAGAGATGGGAAGAAGACAGAATAAGAGATCACTCAGCAATAGAAACACCAACACGACCCCACCAGAATCCAGGGATCCAACACCAGCAAGACCTGAAAAGCACTACATAGATGAAGAAGAGGAGACAGACCTTAAAAATTATTTCATGAAGATGATGGAGAGCCTCAAAGAAGAAACGAGGAAATCCCTTAAAGAAATAGAAGAAAAAACAAACAAAAAAATCCATGAAATGGGGGAAAAATTCAAGAAATAAACAAATCTCTCAAAGAATCTAAAGAGCACCAAGAAAAACAACCAAGAAAATTAAGGAAACAGCTCAAACAGTTGAAGGATTGAAAGCTGAAATAGAAACGATAAAGAAAACACAGAATGAAGGGATGCTGGAAATAGAAAAGCTCGGTAAACGGTCTGGAATTACAGATGCAAGCATCACCAATAGAATACAAGAGATAGAAGAGAGAATCTCAGGTGTTGAAGACTCATTAGAGGACATAGCATCGTCAACCAAAGAAAATCTCAAAACCAACAAATCCTTAACACAAAATATTCAGGAAATATGGGACACCGTGAAGAAGCCAAACCTGAGAATAATAGGTATAGAAGAAGGTGAAGAACTTCAACTTAAAGGTACAGAAAACATATTCAACAAAATCATAGAAGAAAACTTCCCTAACCTAAAGAAAGATATGCCTATGAAAGTACAAGAATCTTACAGAACACCAAATAGGCTTGACCAGAAAAAGAAGTCACCTCGCCATATAATAATCAAAACATCAAACCTACAGAGCAAAGAGAAAATATTAAGAGCAGCTAAAGAAAAAGGCCAAGTAACATATAAAGGCAGACCTATCCGAATTACACCTGACTTCTCAATGGAAACGATGAAAGCCAGAAGATCCTGGTCAGATGTCCTACAAACGCTAAGGGAACAAGGATGCCAGCCCAGACTACTATATCCAGCAAAGCTCTCAATTACCATAGATGGAGAAAACAAAATATTCCATGACAAAGCCAGATTTAAACAATACGTATCCATGAATCCAGCTCTACAGAAAATGCTAGAAGGAAAACCTAGAGCCAAGGAAGATAACTACATTCACAAAGACACAGGCAATATAGAATCATACTTTACAAAACACTAAAAGAAAAAGGGAGGAGAAACTACACAAAATAACTTCACTAACAATAAATCAAGCGCAAACAAGGATCACCAATCAATGGTCATTAATATCCCTCAATGTCAATGGCCTCAACTTACCTATAAAAAGACACAGACTAGCAGAATGGATACGAAGACAGAACCCTTCCTTCTGCTGCATACAAGAAACACATCTCAACACCAAAGACAGACGTTATCTCAGAGTAAAGGGCTGGGAAAAGATCTTCCAATCAAACGGCCCCAAGAAACAAGCGGGCGTAGCAATCCTAATATCTAACAAATTAGGCTTCAAATTAAAATCAATCAAAAGAGATGAAGAAGGGCACTTCATATTCATCAAAGGAAAAATACATCAAGACGAAGTCTCGATTTTAAATATCTACGCCCCAAATACAAAGGCACCTACATTCGTGAAAGAAACATTACTAAAGCTCAAAATGCACATAAAATCTCACACACTAATAGTAGGAGACTTCAACACTCCGCTCTCACCGCTAGATAGGACCTCCAGACAGAAACTTAACAAAGAAACAAAAGAATTAATAGAAGTTATGACCCAACTGGGTTTAACAGACATCTATAGAACATTCCACCCAAATACAAAGGGATATACCTTCTTCTCGGCACCACATGGAACCTTCTCTAAAATTGACCACATAATAGGAAACATAGCAAATCTCCACAGATACAAAAAAATTGGAATAACCCCCTGCATCTTATCAGACCACCATGCATTAACATTAGAATTCAACAATAACACAAATCGCAGAAACCCTACAAACTCATGGAGATTGAACAATGCACAATTGCACCATCCCTGGGTAAAGGAACAAATAAAAAAAGAAATTAAAGACTTCCTCGATTTCAATGAGAATGAAGACACAACATACACAAACTTATGGGACACTTTGAAAGCAGTGCTGAGAGGAAAGTTTATAGCACTAAGTGCCCACATGAAAAAACTGGAGAACAGTCATACTAGAGAATTAATAGCACAGCTGAATGTTCTAGAACAAAAAGAAGCAAACTCCCCCAGGAGGAGCAGACGCCAGGAAATAATCAAATTGAGGGCTGAAATCAATCAAGTAGAAACCAGGAAAACATTGAGAAGAATCAATGAAACAAAGAGTTGGTTCTTTGAGAAAATCAACAAAATAGACAAACCTCTGTCCAAACTAACCAAAAGACAGAGAGAGAACATGCTAATTAACAAAATCAGGGATGAGAAAGGGGACATAACAACGGACTCTGAGGAAATCAAGAGAATCATCAGGGCATACTTTGAAAATCTGTACTCCACAAAATTTGAAAATTTAAAGGAAATGGACAATTTCCTGGATAGGTATCACTTGCCAAAACTAAATCAAGAACAGATAAATAATCTAAACAGACCTATAACCCCTAATGAAATAGAAGCAGTCATCAAAAGTCTCCCAAACAAAAAAAGCCCAGGCCCAGATGGCTTCAGTGCAGAATTCTACCAGAAATTCAAAGAAGAGCTCATTCCAATACTCGTCAAAGTATTCCACACTATAGAAGCAGGAGGCTCACTGCCAAACTCTTTCTACGAGGCTACAATTACCTTGATACCCAAGCCACACAAAGACACAACTAAGAAAGAGAACTATAGACCAATTTCCCTCATGAACATTGATGCAAAAATACTCAATAAAATACTTGCAAACCGGATTCAAGAACACATCAGAAAAATCATCCACCATGATCAAGTAGGCTTCATTCCAGGAATGCAGGGATGGTTCAACATTAGAAAATCTATCAATGTAATCCACCATATTAACAATCTGCGAAAGAAAAACCACATGATCATCTCACTAGATGCTGAAAAAGCCTTTGACAAAATCCAGCACCCCTTCATGATAAAGGTCCTAGAGAGATCAGGGATAACAGGAACGTACCTGAATATAATAAAAGCAATATACAGTAAACCAACAGCTAACATCAAACTAAATGGAGAGAAACTCAAAGCAATTCCTCTAAAATCAGGAACAAGACAAGGCTGTCCACTCTCTCCATATCTCTTCAATATTGTACTTGAAGTTCTAGCTACAGCAATAAGACAACAAAAGGAGATAAAGGGGATACAAATAGGAAAAGAAGAAGTCAAACTTTCATTATTTGCAGATGATATGATAGTTTACATAAGTGACCCAAAAAACTCCGCAAGGTTACTCCTAGAGCTGATAAACAGCTTCAGCAAAGTGGCAGGATACAAGGTAAACTCAAAAAATCAGTGGCCCTATTATATACAGATGATGAAGTGACTGAGAAAGAAATCAGAGAAACATCACCTTTTACAATAGCCAAAAACAGCATCAAATATCTGGGGATAATGTTAACCAAGGAAGTGAAAGACCTGTATATCAAAAACTTTGTGTCTTTGAAGAAAGAAATCAAAGAAGATACCAGAAAATGGAAAGATCTCCCATGCTCTTGGATTGGTAGGATCAACATAATAAAAATGGCAATCTTGCCAAAAGCAGTCTATAGATTCAATGCAATCCCTATCAAAATTCCATCACAATTCTTCAAGGACCTGGAAAGATCATTAATCAACTTTATATGGAAAAACAAAAGGCCCAGGATAGCCAAAACATCCCTATACAATAAAGGAACTTCAGGAGGCATCACCATACCTGATTTCAAGCTCTATTATAGAGCTATAGTCCTGAAAACAGCTTGGTATTGGCACAAAAATAGGCAGGTAGACCAATGGAACCGAATCGAAAGCCCTAATTTTAACCCACACACCTATGAACACCTGATTTTTGACAAAGAAGCTAAAACTGTACAGTGGAAAAAAGAAAGCATCTTCAACAAATGGTGCTGGCATAACTGGGTAATGGTATGCAGAAGACTGCAGATAGATCCATGTTTATCGCCTTGTACAAAACTTAAGTCCAAATGGATCAAAGATCTCAACATACATCCAGCCACACTGAAACTTTTAGAAGAGGAAGTGGGAGATACTCTTCAACGAGTTGGTACAGGAGACCACTTCCTAAACATAACACCAGTGGCACAGGCACTGAGATCAACAATTAACAAATGGGACCTTCTGAAACTAAAAAGCTTTTGTAAGGCAAAGGACACAATCAAAAAGACAAAAAGGCAGGCCACAGAATGGGAAAAGATATTCACTAACCCTACATCTGACAGAGGGCTAATCTCCAAAATTTACAAAGAACTCAAGAAACAAGTCTCCAAAACACCAAAGGATCCACTTGAAAGGTGGGGTACAGAGCTAAATAGAGAATTCTCAGTAGAGGAGGCTAAAATGGCCAAGAGACACTTAAGAAAGTGCTCAACATCCTTAGCCATCAGGGAAATGCAAATCAAAACAACTCTGAGATACCATCTTACTCCTGTCAGAATGGCTAGAATCAAAAACACCGAAGACAATTTATGCTGGAGAGGATGTGGAGAGAGAGGATCACTCCTCCATTGCTGGTGGGAATGCCGACTCATACAGCCTCTTTGGAAATCAGTATGGAGATTCCTCAGGAAAATGGGAATTAATCTACCACTAGACCCAGCAATTCCACTCTTAGGCATTTATCCAAATGAGGCAGGTTCATACAACAAGGGCATCTGCTCCACTATGTTCATAGCAGCATTGTTTGTAATAGCCAGAACCTGGAAGCAAACTAGATGCCCCTCAACTGAAGAGTGGATAGAGAAAATGTGGTACATTTACACAATGGAGTATTACTCAGCAGAAAAAAACAATGGAATCTTGAAATTCGCAGGGAAATGGATAGCACTGGAAGAAACCATCCTGAGTGAGGTAACCCAGTCGCAAAAAGACAAACATGGTATGTACTCACTCATATATGGATTTTAAATATGGATCAGGATAGTGCCAGTCTGCACTTCCACAGATAGAGAGTCTGGGAAACAGGAAAGAACCTAAAAGATATGCATATATGCATAGTACCCAAGAGAAGAGGATGGAGACAAGATCCTCTGAATGGATGGGGAACAGGGCGAGGGGGGTAGTGGGACCTGGGAAGAGTAGAGGGGGTAAAGAGGAAGGGAGTTGGTCATGGGGGAACAGGAAGTTGAGGGGGTGGGGGTAAAATAGGGGGAAGAGGGAATCATAGGATCGAAGACAGATCAGGCACCAGAGTGACCTCGAGTGATCTAAAGGTATAACATCAATTGGCAAGCTAAGCAATAGTGGAAGGACCACCTCGAATGCCCATTCCTGATAATGAACTTGATGTCTATAACTATCCGGGAGCCTTCATCCTGGGACTGATGGAAGCAGAGGCAAACACACAACTAAGCACTGAACTGAACCCAAGGAACCCAGTGACAGAGAGAGAGGAGTGATGAGCAAATTGGCAAGGAATGGGCTGGCAAAACCAGCAGAGACGGCTGATCTGAACAGGGGAGTGCTCTTGGACCCCAGACCGACAGTGGGGAGGCCAGAATGGGACTGATCTGGACCCACCAAATGTGAATGTCAGTGAGAAGGCCTGGGCAACCTATGGGGCTCTGAGCTGTGGATCAGTGTCTATCCCTGGTATACAATCTGTCTTCATGTGCCTATGGCACAAAGAGAGATGCTCTCTCAGCCTGGACTCTTAGGGGAGTGCCTTGACCCTACCAAGAGTGAAATGATAGACTCTAGAATCCCCTATGTGGAGGGATTTGGCAATAGGGTGGGAGGGAGGGTGGAAGGGGAGTGCGGGAGGAGGGGAGGGAGAGGGAACTGGGATTGACATGTGAAACAAGCTATTTAAAATTAAAATAAAAAATGATTAAAAAAATGTTAGGGTTAGTTTAGGGTTAGGGTTAGGGTAGGGGTTAGGTTAGGGTTAGGGTTAGGGTTAGGGTTAGGGTTAGGTTAGGGTTAGGTTTAGCATTAGGGTTTGGGTTGTATCATTAGTTTTGAAGAATTTAAGCATGTAGTTTCACACACAGTGTTGTATCGTTAGTTTTGAAGAATTTAAGCATGTAGTTTCACACACAGTGTTGTATCATTAGTTTTATAAAAGTTAAGTATGTAGATTCACACACAGTGTTGTATCCTTAGTTTTGAAGAAGTTCACCATGTAGTTTCTAATACAGTGTTATATGGTAATTTCTCAAGAAGTTAAGGACATAGATTCACACACTGTGTTTGATCGTTAGTTTTGAAGAGATTAACACGGAGATTCATGCATATTGTTCTTTCATTAGTTTTCAAGAAGTTAAGCACTTAGTTTCACATACGGTTTTGTGTCGTTAGTTTTCATGAATTAAGTACGTAGTTTCTCATATAGTATTATATAGTTAGATTTCATGAAGTTAAGCACATAGTTTCACACACTGTGTTGTATGGTTATTTTTCAGGAAGTTAAGCATTTAGTTTCACACACATTGTTGTAACCCTAGTTTTGAACAAATTAAGCATGTAGATTCACACACAGTGTTGTATCGTTCGTTTTGAAGAAGTTAACCATGTAGTTTCTAATTAAGTCTTCTATGGTAAGTTCTCATGAAACTAAGCACATAGTTTCACACCCAGTTTTGTATCGTTAGTTTTGAAGAATTTAAGCATGTAGTTTCTAATACAGTGTCATATGGTAAGTTCTCAAGAAATTAAGCACATAATTTCACACACAGTGTTGTATCGTTAGTTTCCATGAAGTTAAGTACATAGTTTCTCATGTAGTGTTCCATAATTAGAATTCCTGAAGTTAGGCATATAGTTTCACCCTCAGTGTTTTATCGTTAGTTTTGAAGAAGTTAAGCTTGTCGTTTTTAATACAGTGTTATCTGGTAAGTTTTTATGAAGTTAAGCAGATAGTTTCACACACAGTGTTGTATCGTTATTTGTGAAGAAGTTAAGCATGTAGTTTCACACACATTGTTGTATCGCTAGTTTTGAACAAGTTATGCATGTAGATTCACACACAGTGTTTTATCGTTAGTTTTGAAGAAGTTAACCATGTAGTTTCTAATTAAGTGTTATAAGGTAAGTTCTCATGAAGTTAAGCACATAGTTTCACACACAGTTTTGTATCGTTAGTTTTGAAGAATTTAAGCATGTAGTTTCTAATACAGTGTCATATGGTAAGTTCTCAAGAAACTAAGCACATATTTTAACACACAGTATTGTATCATTAGTTTCCATGAAGTTAAGTAATTAGTTTCTCATGTAGTGTTCCATAGTTAGTATTCAAGAAGTTAGGCACATAGTTTCACCCTCAGTGTTTTATCGTTAGTTTTGAAAAAGTTAAGCATGTCGTTTTTAATACAGTGTTATCTGGTAAGTTCTTATGAAGTTATGCAGATAGTTTCACACACAGTGTTGTATCGTTAGTTTCCATGAAGGTAAGTACATAGTTTCACACACAGTGTTGTATCATTAGTTTTGAAGAAGTTAATCATGTAGTTTCACACACAGTGTTGTCTCTTTAGTTTTGAAAAAGTTAAGCATGTAGATTCACACACAGTATTGTATCGTTAGTGTTGAAGAAGTTAACCATGTAGTCTCTACAACAGTGTTATGTGGTAAGTTCTCATGAAGTTAAGCACATAGGTTAGGGTTAGGGTTAGGGTTAGGGTTAGGGTTATTGTTAGGGTTAGGGTTAGGGTTAGGGTTAGGGCTAGGATTAGGGTTAGGGTTAGGGTTAGGGTTAGGGTTAGGGTTAGGTTAGGGTTAGGGTTAGGGTTAGGGTTAGCGTTAGGGTTAGGGTTAGGGTTAGCGTTAGAGTTAGGGTTGTATCGTTAGTTTTGAAGAAGTTAAGCATGTAGTTTAACACACAGTGTATCATTAGTTTTGAAGAAGTAAACCATGTAGTTTTTAAAACAGTGTTACATGGTAAGTTCTCATGAAGATAAGCACATAGTTTCACACACAGTGTTGTATCGTTAGTTTCATAAAAGTTAAGTATGTAGATTCACACACAGTGTTGTATCCTTAGTTGTGAAGAAGTTAACCATGTAGTTTCTAATACAGTGTTATATGGTGAGTTCTCAAGAAGTTAAGCACATAGTTTCACACACTGTGTTTGATCGTTAGTTTTGAAGAGATTTAACACGCAGATTCATGCATAGTGTTCTTTCATTAGTTTTCAAGAAGTTACGCTCTTAGTTTCACATAAGGTGTTGTGTCGTTAGTTTTCATGAAGTTAAGTACATAGTTTCTCATATAGTGTTATATAGTTAGATTTCATGAAGTTAAGCACATAGTTTCACACACAGTGCTGAATCGTTATTTTTCAGGAAGTTTAGCATGTAGTTTCACACACAGTGTTGTATCTTTAGTTTTGAAGAAGTTAACCATATAATTTCTAAAACAGTTTTATATGGTAAGTTCTCATTAAGTTAAGCACATAGATTAGGGTTAGGGTTAGTGTTAGGGTTAGGGTTAGTGTTAGGGTTAGGGTTAGGGTTAGCGTAAGGTTAGGGTTAGGGTTAGGGTTAGGGTTAGGGTTAGCATTAGGGTTAGGGTTGTATCGCTAGTTTTGTAGAATTTAAGCATGTAGTTTCACACACAGTGTTGTATAGTTAGTTTTGAAGAAGTTAACCATGTAGTTTTTAAAACAGTGTTCTCATGAAGATAAGCACATAGTTTCACACACAGTGTTGTATCCTTAGTTTTGAAGACGTTAACCATGTAGTTTCTAATACAGTGTTATGTGGTAAGTTCTCAAGAAGTTAAGCACATAGTTTCACACACTGTGTTTGATAGTTAGTTTTGAAGAGATTTAACACGCAGATTTATGCATAGTGTTCTGTCATTAGTTTTCAAAAAGTTACACACTTAGTTTCACATACGGTGTTGTGTCGTTAGTTTACATGAAGTTAAGTGCATAGTTTCTCATATAGTGTTATATAGTTAGATTTCATGAAGTTAAGCACATAGTTTCACACACAGTGCTGTATCGTTATTTTTCAGGAAGTTAAGCATGTAGTTTCACACACATTGTTGTATCGTTAGTTTTCATGAAGTTAAGCATTTAGTTTCAAACACATTGTTGTATCGTTAGTTTTGAAGAAGATAAGGATGTAGATTCACACACAGTGTTGTATCGTTAGTTTTGATGAAGTTAACCTTGTAGTTTCTAATTAAGTGTTATATGGTAAGTTCTCATGAAGTTAAGCACATAGTTTCACACACAGTTTTGTATCGTTAGTTTTGAAGAATTTAAGCATGTAGTTTCTAATACAGTGTCATATGGTAAGTTCTCAAGAAATTAAGACATAATTTCACACAGTGTTGTATCGTTAATTTCCATGAAGTTAAGTACTTAGTTTCTCATGTAGTGTTCCATAGTTAGAATTCATGAAGTTAAGCACATATTTTCACCCTCAGTGTTTTATCGTTAGTTTTGAAAGTTAAGCATGTCCTTTGTAATACAGTGTTATCTGGTAAGTTCTTATGAATTTAAGCAGATAGTTTCACACACAGTATTGTATCGTTGGTTTCCATGAAGTTAAGTACATAGTTTCACAGACAGTGTTGTATCATTTGTTTTGAAGAAGTTAAGCACATACTTTCTCACACAGTATTGTATCATTAGTTTTGAAGAAGTTAAGCATGTAGATTCTCACACAGTGTTGTATCGATAGTTTTGAAGAAGTTAAGCATGTAGTTTGTAATACAGTTTTACATGGTAAGTTCTGATGAAGTTAAGCACACAGTTTCACACACAGTGTTGTATCATTATTTGTGAAGAAGTTAAGCATGTAGTTTCACACACATTGTTGTATCGCTAGTTTTGAACAAGTTAAGCATGTAGATTCACACACAGTGTTGTATCGTTAGTTTTGAAGAAGTTAAGCATGTAGTTTGTAATACAGTTTTATATGGTAAGTTCTGATGAAGTTAAGCACACAGTTTCACACACAGTGTTGTATCATTATTTGTGAAGACGTTAAGCATGTAGTTTCACACACATTGTTGTATCGCTAGTTTTGAACAAGTTAAGCATGTAGATTCACATACAGTGTTGTATCGTTAGTTTTGAAGAAGTTAACCATGTAGTTTCTAATTAAGTGTTATATGGTAAGTTCTCATGAAGTTAAGCACATAGTTTCACACACAGTGTTGTATCGTTAGTTTTGAAGAATTTAAGCATGTAGTTTCTAATACTGTGTCATATGGTAAGTTCTCAAGAAATTAAGCACATAATTTCAAACACAGTGTTGTATCGTTAGTTTCCATGAAGTTAAGTACTTAGTTTCTCATGTAGTGTTCCACAGTTAGAATTCATGAAGTTAAGCACTTAGTTTCACCCTCAGTGTTATATCGTTAGTTTTGAAAGTTAAGCATGTCCTTTGTAATACAGTGTTATCTAGTAATTTCTTATGAAGTTAAGCAGATAGTTTCACACACAGTGTTGTATCGTTGGTTTCCATGAAGTCAAGAACATAGTTTCACACACAGTGTTGTATCATTAGTTTTGAAGAAGTTAAGCATGTAGTTTCACACACAGTGTTGTCTCTTTATTTTTGAAAATATTAAGCAGGTAGATTCACACACAGTGTTGTATCGTTAGTTTAGAAGAAGTTATCCATGTAGTTTCTAAAACAGTGTTATATGGTAAGTTCTCATGAAGTTAAGCAAATAGGTTAGGGTTAGGGTTAGGGTTAGGGTTAGGGTTAGGGTTAGTGTTAGGGTTAGGATTAGTGTTAGGATTAGGGCTAGGGTTAGGGTTAGGGCTAGGTTAGGGTTAGGGTTAGGGTTAGGGTTAGGTTAGGGTTAGGGTTAGGGTTAGAGTTAGGGTTAGGGTTAGGGTTAGGGTTAGGTTTAGGGTTAGGGTTAGGGGTAGGGTTAGCGTTAGGGTTAGGGTTGTATCGTTAGTTTTGAAGAAGTTAAGCATGTAGTTTCACACACAGTTTTGTATCGTTATTTGTAAAGAAGATAAGCATGTAGATTCACACACAGTGTTGTATCATTAGTTTTGAAGAAGTTAACCATGTAGTTTCTAAAACAATGTTATATGGTAAGTTCTCATGATGTTAAGCACATAGGTTATAGTTAGGGTTAGGGTTAGGGTTAGGTTTAGGGTTAGGGTTAGGGTTATTGTTAGGGTTAGGATTAAGGTTAGTGTTAGGGTTAGGGTTAGGGTTAGGTTAGGGTTAGGGTTAGGGTTAGTGTTAGGGTTAGGGTTAGGATTAGGCTTAGGGTTAGGGTTAGGGTTAGGTTTAGGGTTAGGGTTAGGGTTGTATCGTTAATTTTGAAGAAGGTAAGCATGTAGTTTCACACACATTGTTGTATTGTTAGTTTTGAAGACGTTAACCATGTAGTTTTTAAAACAGTGTTATATGGTAAGTTCTCATGAAGATAAGCACATAGTTTCACACACAGTGTTGTTTCGTTAGTTTTATAAAAGTTAAGTATGTAGATTCACACACAGTGTTGTATCCTTAGTTTTGAAGAAGTTAACCATGTAGTTTCTAATACAGTTTTATATGGTAAGTTCTCAAGAAGTTAAGCACATAGTTTCACACACTGTGTTTGTTCGTTAGTTTTGAAGAGATTTACCATGCAGATTCATGCATATTGTTGTTTCATTAGTTTTCAAGAAGATAAGCACTTTATTTCACATACGGTTTTGTGTCGTTATTTTTCATGATGTTATGTACGTAGTTTCTCATATAGTGTTATATAGTTCGATTTCATGAAGTTAAGCACATAGTTTAACACACTGTGTTGTATCGTTATTTTTCAGGAAGTTAAGCATTTAATTTCATACACATTGTTATATCGTTAGTTTTGAAGAAGATAAGCATGTAGATTCACACACAGTGTTGTATCGTTAGTTTTGAAGAAGTTAAGCATGTAGTTTGTAATACAGTTTTATATGGTAAGTTCTCATGAAGTTAAGCACACAGTTTCACACACAGTGTTGTCTCTTTAGTTTTATAAAAGTTAAGTATGTAGATTCACACACAGTCTTGTATCTCTAGTTTTGAAGAAGTTAACCATGTTGTTTCTAATTAAGTGTTATATGGTAAGTACTCATGAAGTTAAGCACATAGTTTCACACACAGTTTTGTATCCTTAGTTTTGAAGAATTTAAGCATGTAGTTTCTAATACAGTGTCATATGGAAAGTTCTCCAGAAATTAAGCACATAATTTCACACACAGTGTTGTATCGTTAGTTTTGCAGAAGTTAAGCATGTAGTCTCTAATACAGTGTTATATGGTAAGTTCTCAAGAAGTTAAGCACATAGTTTCACACGCAGTGTTGTATCGTTATTTTCCATGAAGTTAAGTACTTAGTTTCTCATGTAGTGTTCCTTAGTTAGAATTCATGAAGTTAAGCACATAGTTTCACCCTAAGTGTTTTATCGTTAGTTTTGAAGAATGTAAGCATGTTGTTTCTAATACAGTGTTATCTGGTAAGTTCTTATGAAGATAAGCAGATAGTTTCACACACAGTGTTTTATCGTTGGTTTCCATGAAGTTAAGTACATAGTTTCACACACAGTGTTGTATCATTAGTTTTGAAGAAGTTAAGCATGTAGTTTCACACACAGTATTGTCTCTTTAGTTTTGAAAAAGTTAAGCATATAGATTCACACACAGTGTTGTATCGATAGTCTTGAAGAAGTTAACCATGTAGTTTCTAAAACAGTGTTATATGGTAAGTTCTCATGAAGTTAAGCACATAGGTTAGGGTTAGGGTTAGGGTTAGGGTTAGGGCTAGGATTAGGGTTAGGGTTAGGGTTAGGGTTAGGGTTGGGTTTAGGGTTAGGGTTAGGGTTAGGGTTAGGGTTAGGGTTAGGGTTAGGGTTAGGTTAGGGTTAGGGTTAGGGTTAGGGTTAGCATTAGGGTTAGGGTTGTACCGTTAGTTTTGAAGAAGTTAACCTTGTAGTTTTTAAAACAGTGTTACATGGTAAGTTCTCATGAAGATAAGCACATAGTTTCACACACAGTGTTGTATCGTTAGTTTTATAAAAGTTAACTATGTAGATTCACACACAGTGTTGTATCCTTAGTTTTGAAGAAGTTAACCATGTAGTTTCTAATACAGTGTTATATGGTAAGTTCTCAAGAAGTTAAGCACATAGTTTCACACAATGTGTTTGATCGTTAGTTTTGAAAAGATTCAACACGCAGATTCATGCATAGTGTTCTTTCATTAGTTTTCAAGAATTTACGCACTTAGTTTCACATACAGTGTTGTGTCGTTATTTTTCATGAAGTTAAGTACGTAGTTTCTCATATAGTGTTATATAGTTCGATTTCATTAAGTTAAGCACATAATTTCACACACAGTGTTGTATTGTTATTTTTCAGAAAGATAAGCAAGTAGTTTCACACACAGTGTTGTATCGTTATTTGTGAAGAAGATAAGCATGTAGATTCACACACAGTGTTGTATCGTTAGTTTTGAAGAAGTTAACCATGTAGTTTCTAAAACAGAGTTATATGGTAAGTTCTCATGAAGTTAAGCAAATAGGTTCGTGTTAGGGTTAGGGTTAGGGTTAGGTTTAGGGTTAGGGTTAGGGTTAGGGTTAGGGTTAGGGTTAGGGTTAGGGTTAGGGTTAGGGTTAGTTTAGAATTAGGGTTAGGGTTAGGGTTAGTGTTAAGGTTAGGGTTAGGGCTAGGATTAGGGTTATGGTTATGGTTAGGTTAGGGTTAGGGTTTGGGTTAGGGTTAGGGTTAGGGTTAGGTTAGGGTTAGGGTTAGGGTTAGGGTTAGGGTTAGGGCTAGGATTAGGGTTAGGGTTAGGGTTGGGGTTAGGGTTAGGGTTAGGGTTAGGGTTAGGGTTAGGGCTAGGATTAGGGTTAGGGTTAGGGTTAGGGTTAGGGTTAGGGTAAGGGTTAGGGTTAGGGTTAGGGTTAGGTTAGGGTTAGGGTTAGGGTTAGGGTTAGTGTTAGGGTTAGGGCTGGGATTAGGGTTAGGGTTAGGGTTGGGGTTAGGGTTAGGGTTAGGGTTCGGGTTAGGGTTAGGGTTTGGATTAGGGTTAGGGTTAGGGTTAGTGTTAGGTTTAGGGTTAGGGTTAGGGTTGTATCGATAGTTTTGAAGAAGTTAAGCATGTAGTTTCACACACAGTGTTGTATCGTTAGTTTTGAAGAAGTTAACCATGTAGTTTTTAAAACAGTGTTATATGGTAATTTCTCATGAAGATAAGTACATAGTTTCACACACAGTGTTGTATCGTTAGTTTTATAAAAGTTAAGTATGTAGATTCACACACAGTATTGTATCCTTAGTTTTGTAGAAGTTAACCATGTAGTTTCTAATACAGTTTTATATGGTAAGTTCTCAAGAAGTTAAGCACATAGTTTCACACACTGTGTTTGATCGTTAGTTTTGAAGAGATTTAACACGGAGATTCATGCGTATTGTTGTTTCATTAGTTTTCAAGAAGATAAGCACTTAGTTTCACATACGGTTTTGTGTCGTTAGTTTTCATGAAGTTAAGTACGTAGTTTCTCATATAGTGTTATATAGTTCGATTTCATGAAGTTAAGCACATAGTTTTTTTAAAATAATTTTTATTTTAATTTTAAATAGCTTGTTTTACATGTCCATCCCAGTTCCCTCTCCCTCCCCTTCCCCCGCACTCCCCTTCCACCCTCCCTCCCACCCTATTTCCAAATCCTTCCACATAGGGGATGTCTAGGGTCTATCATTTTACTCTTGGTAGGGTCAAGGCACTCCCCTAAGAGTCCAGGCTGAGAGACCATCTCTCTTTGTGCTATAGGCACATGAAGACAGATTGTATACCAGGGATAGACACTGATTCACAGCTCAGAGCCCCATAGGTTGCCCAGGCCTTCTCACTGACACTCACATTTGGGGGGTCCAGATCAGTCCCATTCTGGCCTCCCCACTGTCGGTCTGGGGCCCAAGAGCACTCCCCTGTTCAGATCAGCTGTCTCTGCTGGTTTTGCCAGCCCATTCTTTGCCAATTTGCTCATCACTCCTCTCTCTCTGTCACTGGGTTCCTTGGGTTCAGTTCAGTGCTTAGTTGTGTGTTTGCCTCTGCTTCCATCAGTCCCAGGATGAAGGCTCCCGGATAGTTATAGACATCAAGTTCATTATCAGGAATGGGCATTCGAGGTGGTCCTTCCACTATTGCTTAGCTTGCCAATTGATGTTATACCTTTAGATCACTCGAGGTCACTCTGGTGCCTGATCTGTCTTCGATCCTATGATTCCCTCTTCCCCCTATTTTGCCCCCACACCCTCAACTTCCTCTTCCCCCATGACCAACTCCCTTCCTCTTTACCCCCTCTATTCTTCCCAGGTCCCACTACCCCCCCCTTGCCCTGTTCCCCATCCATTCAGAGGATCTTGTCTCAATCCTCTTCTCTTGGGTACTATGCATATATGCATACCTTTTAGGTTCTTTCCTGTTTCCCAGACTCTCTATCTGTGGAAGTGCAGACTGGGACTATCCTGATCCATATTTAAAATCCATATATGAGTGAGTACATACCATGTTTGTCTTTTTGCGACTGGGTTACCATGTAGTTTCTCAAACAGTGTTATATGGTAAGTTCTCATGTGGTTAAGCACATAGGTTACGGTTAGGGTTAGGGTTAGGGTTAGGGTTAGGGTTAGGATTAGGGTTAGGGTTAGGGTTAGGTTTAGGGTAGGGTTAGGGTTAGGTTTAGGGTTAGGATTAGGATTAGGTTTAGGGTTAGGGTTAGGGTTAGGATTAGGGTTGTATCGTTAGTTTTGAAGAAGGTAAGCATGTAGTTTCACACAGAGTTTTGTATCGTTAGTTTTGGAGAAGTTAACCATGTACTTTTTAAAACAGTGTTATATGGTAAGTTCTCATGAAGATAAGCACATAGTTTCACACACAGTGTTGTCTCTTTAGTTTTATAAAAGTTAAGTATGTAGATTCACACACAGTCTTGTATCTCTAGTTTTGAAGAAGTTAACCATGTTGTTTCTAATTAAGTGTTATATGGTAAGTACTCATGAAGTTAAGCACATAGTTTCACACACAGTTTTGTATCCTTAGTTTTGAAGAATTTAAGCATGTAGTTTCTAATACAGTGTCATATGGAAAGTTCTCCAGAAATTAAGCACATAATTTCACACACAGTGTTGTATCGTTAGTTTTGCAGAAGTTAAGCATGTAGTCTCTAATACAGTGTTATATGGTAAGTTCTCAAGAAGTTAAGCACATAGTTTCACACTCAGTGTTGTATCGTTATTTTCCATGAAGTTAAGTACTTAGTTTCTCATGTAGTGTTCCTTAGTTAGAATTCATGAAGTTAAGCACATAGTTTCACCCTAAGTGTTTTATCGTTAGTTTTGAAGAATGTAAGCATGTCGTTTCTAATACAGTGTTATCTGGTAAGTTCTTATGAAGTTAAGCAGATAGTTTCACACACAGTGTTTTATCGTTGGTTTCCATGAAGTTAAGTACATAGTTTCACACACAGTGTTGTATCATTAGTTTTGAAGAAGTTAGGCATGTAGTTTCACACACAGTATTGTCTCTTTAGTTTTGAAAAAGTTAAGCATATAGATTCACACACAGTGTTGTATCGATAGTCTTGAAGAAGTTAACCATGTAGTTTCTAAAACAGTGTTATATGGTAAGTTCTCATGAAGTTAAGCACATAGGTTAGGGTTAGGGTTAGGGTTAGGGTTAGGGCTAGGATTAGGGTTAGGGTTAGGGTTAGGGTTAGGGTTAGTTTAGAATTAGGGTTAGGGTTAGGGTTAGTGTTAAGGTTAGGGTTAGGGCTAGGATTAGGGTTATGGTTATGGTTAGGTTAGGGTTAGGGTTTGGGTTAGGGTTAGGGTTAGGGTTAGGGTTAGGGTTAGGTTAGGGTTAGGGTTAGGGTTAGGGTTAGGGTTAGGGCTAGGATTAGGGTTATTGTTAGAGTTGGGGTTAGGGTTAGGGTTAGGGTTAGGGTTAGGGTTAGGGTTAGGGTTAGGTTAGGGTTAGGGTTAGGGTTAGCGTTAGGGTTAGGGTTGTATCGTTAGTTTTGAAGAAGTTAAGCATGTAGTTTCCCACACAGTGTTGTATCGTTAGTTTTGAAGAAGTTAAGCATGTAGTTTGTAATACAGTTTTATATGGTAAGTTCTCATGAAGTTAAGCACACAGTTTCACACACAGTGTTGTATCATTACTTGTGAAGAAGTTAAGCATGTAGTTTCACACACATTGTTGTATCGTTAGTTTTGAACAAGTTAAGCATGTAGATTCACACACAGTGTTGTATCGTTAGTTTTGAAGAAGTTAACCTTGTAGTTTCTAATTAAGTGTTATGTGGTAAGTTCTCATGAAGTTAAGCACATAGTTTCACACACAGTTTTGTATCGTTAGTTTTGAAGAATTTAAGCATGTAGTTTCTAATACAGTGTCATATGGTAAGTTCTCAAGAAATTAAGACATAATTTCACACACAGTGTTGTATCGTTAGTTTCCATGAAGTTAAGTACTTAGTTTCTCATGTAGTGTTCCATAGTTAGAATTCATGAAGTTAAGCACATATTTTCACCCTCAGTGTTTTATCGTTAGTTTTGAAAGTTAAGCATGTCCTTTGTAATACAGTGTTATCTGGTAAGTTCTTATGAAGTCAAGCAGATAGTTTCACACACAGTGTTGTTTCGTTGGTTTCCATGAATTTAAGTACATAGTTTCAAACACAGTGTTGTATCATTAGTTTTGAAGAAGTTAAGCACATACTTTCTCACACAGTATTGTATCATTAGTTTTGAAGAAGTTAAGCATGTAGATTCAAACACAGTGTTGTATCGATAGTTTTGAAGAAGTTAACCATGTAGTTTCTAAAACAGTGTTATATGGTAAGTACTCATGAAGTTAAGCACATAGGTTAGTGTTAGGGTTAGGGTTAGAGTTAGGGTTAGGGTTAGGGTTAGGGCTAGGATTAGGGTTAGGGTTAGGGTTAGGGTTAGGGTTTGGGTTAGTGTTAGGGTTAGGGTTAGGGTTAGGTTTAGGGTAACTGTTAGGATTAGGGTTAGCGTTAGTTTTAGGGTTATATCCTTAGTTTTGAAGAAGTTAAGTATGTAGATTCACACACAGTGTTGTATCGTTAGTTTTGAAGAAGTTAACCATGTAGTTTTTAAAACAGTGTTACATGGAAAGTTCTCATGAATTTAAGCACATAGGTTAGGGTTAGGGTTAGGGTTAGGGGTAGGGTTAGGATTAGGGTTAGGGTTAGGGTTAGGGTTAGGGTTAGGGTTAGGGTTAAGGTCAGGGTTAAGTTTAGGGTTAGGGTTAGGGTTGTATCGTTAGTTTTGAAGAAGATAAGCATGTAGATTCACACACAGTGTTGTATCGTTAGTTTTGAAGAAGTTAAGCATGTAGTTTGTAATACAGTTTTATATGGTAAGTTCTGATGAAGTTAAGCACACAGTTTCACACACAGTGTTGTATCATTATTTGTGAAGAAGTTAAGCATGTAGTTTCACACACATTGTTGTATCGCTAGTTTTGAACAAGTTAAGCATGGAGTTTCACACACAGTTTTGTATCGTTATTTGTAAAGAAGATAAGCATGTAGATTCACACACAGTGTTGTATCGTTAGTTTTGAAGAAGTTAACCATGTAGTTTCTAAAACAGTGTTATATGGTAAGTTCTCATGATGTTAAGCACATAGGTTATGGTTAGGGTTAGGGTTAGGTTTAGGGTTAAGGTTAGGGTTAGGGTTAGGGTTAGGGTTAGGATTAAGGTTAGTGTTAGGGTTAGGGATAGGGTTAGGTTAGGGTTAGGGTTAGGGTTAGTGTTAGGTTTAGGTTTAGGATTAGGCTTAGGGTTAGGGTTAGGGTTAGGTTTAGGGTTAGGGTTAGGGTTGTATCGTTAATTTTGAAGAAGGTAAGCATGTAGTTACACACACATTGTTGTATTGTTAGTTTTGAAGACGTTAACCATGTAGTTTTTAAAACAGTGTTATATGGTAAGTTCTCATGAAGATAAGCACATTGTTTCACACACAGTGTTGTATCGTTAGTTTTATAAAAGTTAAGTATGTAGATTCACACACAGTGTTGTATCCTTAGTTTTTAAGAAGTTAACCATGTAGTTTCTAATACAGTTTTATATGGTAAGTTCTCAAGAAGATAAGCACATAGTTTCACACACTGTGTTTGATCGTTAGTTTTGAAGAGATTTACCATGCAGATTCATGCATATTGTTGTTTCATTAGTTTTCAAGAAGATAAGCACTTTATTTCACATACGGTTTTTTGTCGTTAGTTTTCATGATGTTATGTACGTAGTTTCTCATATAGTGTTATATAGTTCGATTTCATGAAGTTAAGCACATAGTTTGACACACTGTGTTGTATCGTTATTTTTCAGGATGTTAAGCATTTAATTTCAAACACATTGTTATATCATTAGTTTTGAAGAATATAAGCATGTAGTTTGTAATACAGTTTTATATGGTAAGTTCTCATGAAGTTAAGCACACAGTTTCACACACAGTGTTGTATCTTTACTTGTGAAGAAGTTAAGCATGTAGTTTCACACACAGGGTTGTCTCTTTAGTTTTGAAAAAGTTAAGCATGTAGATTCACACACAGTGTTGTATCGATAGTTTTGAAGAAGTTAACCACATGGGTTAGTTTCTAAAACAGTGTTATATGGTAGGTTCTCATGAAGGTAAGCACATAGGTTAGGGTTAGGGTTATGGTTAGAGTTAGGGTTAGGGTTAGGGTTAGGGCTAGGATTAGTTTTAGGGTTAGGGTTAGGGTTAGGTTAGGTTAGTGTTAGGGTTAGGGTTAGGGTTAGGGTTAGGTTTAGGGTAAGGGTTAGGGTTAGGGTTAGCGTTAGTGTTAGGGTTGTATCCTTTGTTTTGAAGAAGTTAAGCATGTAGTTTCACACACAGTGTTGTATCGTTAGTTTTGAAGAAGTTAACCATGTAGTTTTTAAAACAGTGTTACATGGTAAGTTCTCATGAAGTTAAGCACATAGGTTAGGGTTAGGGTTAGGGTTAGGGTTAAGGTTAGGATTAGGGATAGGGTTAGGGTTAGTGTTATGGTTAGAGTTAGGGTTAGGGTTAGGGCTAGGATTAGGGTTAGGGTTAGGGTTAGGGTTAGGTTAGGGTTAGGGTTAGGGTTAGTGTTAGGGTAAGGTTTAGGGTTAGGGTTAGCGTTAGTGTTAGGGTTGTATCCTTAGTTTTGGGTTAGGGTTAGGGTTAGGGTTAGGGTTGTGTCATTAGTTTTGAAGAAGTTAAGCATGGAGATTCACACACAGTGTTGTATCATTAGTTTTGAAGAAGTTAAGCATGTAGTTTCACACACAGTGTTGTATCGTTAGTTTTGAAAAAGTTAACCATGTAAATTCACACAGTGTTGTATCCTTAGTTTTGCAGAAGTTAACCATGTAGTTTCTAATACAGTTTTATATGGTAAGTTCTCAAGAAATACGCACATAATTTCACACACTGTGTTGTATCGTTAATTTCCATGAAGATAAGTACTTAGTTTCTCATGTAATGTTCCGGAGTTAGAATTCATGAAGTTAACCACATAGTTTCACCCTCAGTGTTTTATCGTTAGTTTTGAAAGTTAAGCATGTCGTTTTTAATACATTGTTATCTGGTAAGTTCTTATGAGGTTAAGCAGATAGTTTCACACACAGTGTTGTATCGTTAGTTTCCATGAAGTTAAGTACATAGTTTCTCATGTAGTGTTCCATAGTTAGAATTCATGAAGTTAAGCACATAGTTTCACCCTCAGTGTTTTATCATTAGTTTTGAAGAAGTTAAGCATGTCGATTGTAATACAGTGTTATCTGGTAAGTTCTTATGAAGTTAAGAAGATAGTTTCACACACAGTGGTGTATGTTTAGTTTTGAAGAAGTTAAGCATGTAGTTTCACACACAGTGTTGTCTCTTTAGTTTTGAAATAGTTAAGCATGAAGATTCACACACAGTGTTGTATCGTTAGTTTTGAAGAAGTTAACCATGTATTTTCTAAAACAGTATTATATGGTAAGTTCTCATGAAGTTAAGCACATAGGTTAGGGATAGGGTTAAGGTTAGGGTTAGGGTTAGGTTTAGGTTTAGGGTTAGGGTTAGTTTTAGTGTTAGGGTTAAGGTTAGGGTTAGGGTTTGGGTTAGGGTTAGGGTTAGGGTTAGGTTAGGGTTAGGGTTAGGGTTAGGGTTAGGGCTAGGATTAGGGTTAGGGTTATGGTTAGGTTTAGGGGTAGGTTAGGGTTGGGGTTAGGGTTAGGGTTAGGGTTAGGTTTAGGTTTAGAGTTTGGGTTAGGGTTAGGGTTAGCATTAGGGTTACGGTTTTATCCTTAGTTTTGAAGAAGTTAAGCATGTAGTTTCACACACAGTGTTGTATCGTTAGTTTTGAAGAAGTTAACCATGTAGTTTTTAAAACAGTGTTCCATGGTAAGTTCTCATGAAGATAAGCACATAGATTCACACACAGTGTTGTATCGTTAGTTTTATAAAAGATAAGTATGTAGATCCCCACACAGTGTTGTATCCTTAGTTTTGAAGAAGTTAACCATGTAGTTTCTAATACAGTGTTATATGGAAAGTTCTCAAGAAGTTAAGCACATAGTTTCACACACTGTGTTTGATCGTTAGTTTTGAAGAGATTTAACACGCAGATTCATGCATAGTGTACTTTCATTAGTTTTCAAGAAGTTACGCACTTAATTTCACAAAAGGTGTTGTGTCGTTATTTTTCATGAAGTTAAGTACGTAGTTTCTCACATAGTGTTATATAGTTAGATTTCATGAACTTAAGCACATAGTTTCCCACACAGTGTTATATCGTTCTTTTTCAGGAAGTAAAGCATGTAGTTTCACACACATTGTTGTATCGTTAGTTTTGAAGAAGATCAGCATGTCGATTCACACACAGTGTTGTATAATTAGTTTTGAAGAAGTTAACCATATAGTTTCGAAAACAGTGTTATATGGTAAGCTCTCATGAAATTAAGCACATAGGTTAGGGTTAGGGTTAGGGTTAGGGTTGTATCATTAGTTTTGAAGCACTTAAGCATGGAGTTTCACACACAGTGTTGTATCTTTAGTTTTGAAGAAGTTAACCATGTAGTCTCTAAAACAGTGTTATATGGTAAGTTCTCATGAAGTTAAGCACATAGGTTAGGGTTAGGGTTAGTGTTAGTGTTAGGGTTAGGGTTAGGGTTATGGTTAGGGTTAGGGTTAGCCTTAGGGTTAGGGTTGTATCGTTAGTTTTGAAGAATTTAAGCATGTAGATTCACACACAGTGTTGTATCGTTAGTTTTGAAGAAGGTAACCATGTAGTTTTTAAAACAGTGTTCTCAACACAAACAGTGTTGTATCGTTAGTTTTATAAAAGTTAAGTATGTTGATTCACACACAGTGTTGTATCCTTAGTTTTGACGAAGTTAACCATGTAGTTTCTAATACAGTGTTATATGGTAACTTCTCAAGAAGTTAAGCACATAGTTTCACACACTGTGTTTGATCGTTAGTTTTTAAAAGATTTTACACGCAGATTCATGCATAGTGTTCTTTCATTAGTTTTCAAGAAATTACTCTCTTAGTTTCACATACCGTGTTGTGTCGTTAGTTTTCATGAAGGTAAGTACTTAGTTTCACACACAGTGTTGTACCTTTATTTTTCAGGAAGTTAAACATGTAGTTTCACACACATTGTTGTATCGTCAGTTTTGAAGAAGATAAGCATGTAGATTCACACACAGTGTTGTATAACTAGTTTTGAAGAAGTTAAGCATGTAGTTTCTAATACAGTGTTATAAGGTAAGTTCTCATGAAGTTAAGCACGTAGTTTCACACACAGTGTTGTATCGTTATTTGTGAAGAAATTAATCATGTAGTTTCACACACAGTGTTGTATCTTTAGTTTTGAAGAAGTTAACCATGTAGTTTCTAAAACAGTGTCATATGGTAAGTTCTCATGAAGTTAAGAACATAGGTTAGGGTAACGGTTAGGGTTAGGGTTAGTGTTAGGTTTAGAGTTAGGGTTATAGTTAGGGTTAGGTTAGGGTTAGGGTTAGGTTAGGGTTAGGGTTAGGGTTAGGGTTAGGGTTAGGAATAGGGTTAGGGTTAGGGTTAGGGTTAGGGTTGTATCATTAGTTTTGAAGAAGTTAAGCATGGAGTTTCACACACAGTGTTGTATCGTTAGTTTTGAAGAAGTTAACCATGTAGTTTTTAAAACAGTGTTATATGGTAAGATCTCATGAAGATAAGCACATAGTTTCACACACAATTTTGTATCGTTAGTTTTATAAAAGTTAAGTATGCAGATTCACACACAGTGTTTTATCGTTAGTTTTGAAGAAGTTAATCATGTGGTTTCTAATACAGTGTTATATGGTAAGTTCTCAAGAAGTTAAGCACATAGTTTCACACACTGTGTTTGATCGTTAGTTTTGAAGAGATTTAACACGCAGATTCATGCATAGTGTTATTTCATTAGTTTACAAGAAGTTACACCCTTAGTTTCACATGCGGTGTTGTGTCGTTAGTTTTCATGAAGTTAAGTGAGTAGTTTCTCATATAGTGTTATACAGTTAGATTACATGAAGTTAAGCACATAGTTTCACACACAGTGTTGTATCATTAGTTTTATAAAAGTTAACTAAGTAGATACACACACAGTATTGTATCCTTAGTTTTGAAGAAGTTAACCATGTAGTTTCTAATACAGTGTTCTATGGTAAGTTCTCATGAAGTTAAGCACGTAGTTTCACACAGAGTGTTGTATCGTTATTTGTGAAGAAGTTAAGCATGTAGTTTCACACATGGTGTTGTATCTTTAGTTTTGAAGAAGTTAACCATGTAGTTTCTGAAACAGTGTTATATGGTAAGTTCTCATGAAGTTAAGCACATAGGTTAGGGTTATGGTTAGGGTTAGGGTTAGTGTTAGGGTTAGGGTTAGCCTTAGGGTTAGGGTTGTATCCTTAGTTTTGAAGAATTTAAGCATATAGTTTCACACGCAGTGTTGTATCATTAGTTTTGATGAAGGTAACCATGTAGTTTTTAAAACAGTGTTCTCATGAAGATAAGCACATAGTTTCACACACTGTGTTTGATCGTTAGTTTTGAAGAGATTTAACATGCAGATTCATGAATAGTGTTCTTTCATTAGTTTTCAAGATGTTACCCTCTTAGTTTCACTTAAGGTGTTGTGTCGTTAGTTTTCATGAAGTTAAGTACGTAGTTTCACACACAGTGTTGTATCTTTATTTTTCAGGAAGTTAAGCATGTAGTTTCACACACATTGTTGTATCGTCAGTTTTGAAGAAGATAAGCATGTAGATTCACACACAGTGTTGTATCATTAGTTTTGAAGAAGTTAACCATGTAGTTTCTAAAACAGTGTTATATGGTAAGTTCTCTTGAAGTTAAGAACATAGGTTAGGGTTAGGGTTAGGGTTAGGGTTAGTGTTAGGGTTAGGGTTAGGATTAGGGTTAGGGTTAGGGTTAGGGTTAGGGTTAGGTTAGGGTTAGGGTTAGGGTTAGGTTTGGGTTAAGGTTAGGGTTAGGGTTAGGGTTAGTGTGAGGGTTAGGGTTAGGGTTAGGGCTAGGATTAGGGTTAGGGTCAGGGTTAGTGTTAGGGTTAGGGTTAGGGTTAGGGTTAGGGTTAAGGTTAGGGTTAGGGCTAGGATTAGGGTTATGGTTATGGTTAGGTTTAGGGGTAGGTTAGGGTTCGGGTTAGGGTTAGGGTTAGGGTTAGGTTTAGGTTTAGGGTTTGGGTTAGGGTTAGGGTTAGCCTTAGGGTTACGGTTGTATCATTAGTTTTGAAGATGGTAAGCACGTAGTTTCACACACAGTGTTGTATCGTTAGTTTTGAAGAAGTTAACCATGTAGTTTTTAAAACAGTGTTACATGGTAAGTTCTCATGAAGATAAGCACATAGTTTCACACACAGAGTTGTATCGTTAGTTTTATAAAAGATAAGTATGTAGATTCACACACAGTGTTGTATCCTTAGTTTTGAAGAAGTTAACCATGTAGTTTCTAATACAGTATTATATGGTAAGTTCTCAAGAAGTTAAGCACATAGTTTCACACACTGTGTTTGATCGTTAGTTTTGAAGAGATTTAACACGCAGATTCATGCATAGTGTTATTTCATTAGTTTACAAGAAGTTATGCAATTAGTTTCACATACGGTGTTGTGTCGTTAGTTTTCATGAAGTTAAGTACGTAGTTTCTCATATAGTGTTATATAGTTAGATTTCATGACGTTAAGCACATAGTTTCACACACAGTGTTGTATCGTTATTTTTCAGGAAGTAAAGCATGTAGTTTCACACACATTGTTGTATCCTTAGTTTTGAAGAAGATAAGCATGTAGATTCAAACACAGTGTTGTATAATTAGTTTTGAAGAAGTTAAGCATGTAGTTTCTAATACAGTGTTATATGGTAAGTTCTCATGAAGTTAAGCAAGTAGTTTCACACGCAGTGTTGTATCGTTATTTGTGAAGAAGTTAAGCATGTAGTTTCACACACAGTGTTGTATCTTTAGTTTTGAATAAGTTAACCATGTAGTTTCTAAAACAGTGTTATATGGTAAGTTCTCATGAAATTAATCACATAGGTTAGGGTTAGGGTTAGGTGAGGGTTAGGGTTAGTGTTAGGGTTAGGGTTAGGGTTAGGTTAGGGTTAGGGTTAGGGTTAGCCTTAGGGTTAGGGTTGTGTGGTTAGTTTTGAAGAAGGTAAGCATGTAGATTCACACACAGTGTTCTATCGTTAGTTTTGAAGAAGTTAACCATGTAATTTCTAAAACAGTGTTATATGGTATGTTCTCACGAAGTTAAGCACATAGGTGAGGGTTAGGGTTAGGGTTAGGGTTAGTGTTAGGGTCAGTATTAGGGTTAGGGTTAGGGTTAGGGTTAGGGTTAGTGTTAGGGTTAGGGTTAGCGTTAGGGTTAGGGTTAGTGTTAGGGTTAGGGTTACGGTTAGGGCTAGGATTAGGGTTAGGGTTAGGGTTAGGGTTAGGAAAGTGTTAGGGTTAGGCTTAGGGTTAGGGTTAGGGTTAGGGTTAGCGTTAGGGTTAGGGTTGTATCGTTAGTTTTGAAGAAGTTAAGCATGTACTTTCACACACAGTGTTGTATAGTTAGTTTTGAAGAGTTAACCATGTAGTTTTTAAAACAGTGTTCTCACGAAGATAAGCACATAGTTACACACACAATGTTGTATCGTTAGTTTTATAAAAGTTAAGTATGTAGATTAACACACAGTGTTGTATCCTTCGTTTTGAAGAATTTAACCATGTAGTTTCTAATACAGTGTTATATGGTAAGTTCTCAAAAAGTTAAGCACATAGTTTCACACACTGTGTTTGATCGTTAGTTTTGAAGAGATTTAACACGCAGATTCATGCATAGTGTTCTTTCATTAGTTTTCAAGAAGTTAAGCACCTAGTTTCACATATGGTGTTGAGTCGTTAGTTTTCATGAAGTTAAGTAAGTAGTTTCTCATAGTTTGACACACAGTGTTGTATCGTTATTTTTCAGGAAGTAAAGCATGTAGTTTCACACACATTGTTGTATCGTTAGTTTTGAAGAAGATAAGCATGTAGATTCACACACAGTGTTGTATCGTTAGTTTTGAAGAAGTTAACCATGTAGTTTCTAAAATAGTGTTATATGGTAAGTTCTCATGAAGTTAAAAACATAGGTTAGGGTTAGGGTTAGGGTTCGGGTTAGGGTTAGTGTTAGGGTTAGGGTTAGGATTAGGGTTAGGGTGAGGGTTAGGGATAGGGTTAGGTTAGGGTAAGGGTTAGGGTTAGGGTTAGGGTTAGGGTTAGGGTTAGGGTTAGGTTAGGGTTAGTGTTAGGGTTAGTGTTAGGGTTAGGGTTGTATCCTTAGTTTTGAAGAAGTTAAGCATGTACTTTCACACACAGTGTTGTATTGTTAGTTTTGAAGATGTTGACCATGTAGTTTTTAAAATAGTGTTACATGGTAAGATCTCATGAAGATAAGCACACAGTATCACACACAGTGTTGTATCATTTGTTTTATAAAAGTTAAGTATGTAGATTCACACACAGTGTTGTATCTTTAGTTTTGAAGAAGTTAACCATGTAGTTTCTAATACAGTGTTATATGGTAAGTTCTCATGAGTTAAGTACATAGGTTAGGGTTAGGGTTAGGGTTAGTGTTAGTGTTAGGGTTAGGGTTAGGGTTAGGATTAGGGTTAGGGTTAGGGTTAGGGATAGGGTTAGGTTAGGGTAAGGGTTAGGGTTAGTGTTAGGGTTAGGGTTAGGGTTAGGTTAGGGTTAGTGTTAGGGTTAGTGTTAGGGTTAGGGTTGTATCCTGAGTTTTGAGGAAGTTACGCATGTAGTTTCTAATACAGTGTTATATGGTAAGTTCTCATGAGTTAAGTACATAGGTTAGGGGTAGGGTTATGGTTAGGGTTAGTGTTAGGGTTAGGGTTAGGATTAGGGTTAGGGTTAGGGTTAGGGTTAGGGTTAGGGTTAGGGCTAGGATTAGGGTTAGGGTTATGGTTAGGTTTAGGGGTAGGTCAGGGTTGGGTTTAGGGTTAGGGTTAGGTTTAGGTTTAGGTTTAGGGTTTGGGTTAGGGTAAGGGTTAGCGTTATGGTTAGGGTTGTATCGTTAGTTTTGAAGAAGTTAAGCATGTAGTTTCACACATAGTGTTGTATCGTTAGTTTTATAAAAGATAAGTATGTAGATTCACACACAGTGTTGTATCCTAAGTTTTGAAGAAGTTAGCCATGTAGTTTCTAATACAGTGTTATATGGTAAGTTCTCAAGAAGTTAAGCGCATAGTTTCACGCACTGTGTTTGATCGTTAGTTTTGAAGAGATTTAACAGGCAGATTCATGCATAGTGTTCTTTCATTAGTTTTCAAGAATTTACTCACTTAGCTTGAAATCCTGTGTTGTGTCGTTAGTTTTCATGAAGTTAAGTACGTAGTTTCTCATATAGTGTTATATAGTTAGATTTCATGAACTTAAGCACATAGTTTCACACACAGTGTCGTATCATTATTTTTCAGGAAGTAAAGCATGTAGTTTCACACACATTGTTGTATCGTTAGTTTTGAAGAAGGTAAGCATGTAGATTCACACACAGTGTTGTATAATTAGTTTTGAAGAAGTTAAGCATGTAGTTTTAAATATAGTTTTATATGGTAAGTTCTCATGAAGTTAAGCAAGTAGTTTCACAGGCACTGTTGTATCGTTATTTGTGAAGAATTTAAGCATGTAGTTTCACACACAGTGTTGTATCTTTAGTTTTGAAGAAGTTAACCATGTAGTTTCTAAAAGAGTGTTATATGGTAAGTTCTCATGAAGTTAAGCACATAGGTTAGGGTTAGGTTTAGGGTTAGGGTTAGGGTTAGTGTTAGGGTTAGGGTTAGGGTTAGGTTAGGGTTAGGGTTATGGTTAGGGTTAGTGTTAGCGTTATGGTTAGGGTTGTATCTTTAGTTTTGAAGACGTTAAGCATGGAGTTTCACACACAGTGTTGTATCGTTAGTTTTGCAGAAGTTAAACATGTAGATTTTAAAACAGTGTTACATGGTAAGTTCTCATGAAGATAAGCACATAATTTCACACACAGTATTGTATCGTTATTTTCAGGAATTTAAGCATTTAGTTTCACACACATTGTTGTATCGCTAGTTTCTAACAAGTTAAGCATGTAGATTCACACACAGTGTTGTATCGTTAGTTTTGAAGAAGTTAACCATGTAGTTTCTAATTAAGTGTTATATGGTAATTTCTCATGAAGTTAAGCACATAGTTTCACACACAGTTTTGTATCGTTAGTTTTGAAGAATTTAAGCATGTAGTTTCTAATACAGTGTCATGTGATAAGTTCTCAAGAAATTAAGCACATAATTTCACACACAGTGTTATATCGTTAGTTTCCATGAAGTTAAGTACTTAGTTTCTCATATAGTGTTCCATAGTTAGAATTCATGAAGTTAAGCACATAGTTCCACACACAGTGTTGCATAGTTAGTTTTGAAGAGATTTAACACGCAGATTCATGCATAGTGTTTTTTCATTAGTTTTCATGAAGTTATGCCCTTAGTTTCACATACGGTGTTGTGTCGTTAGTTTTCATGAAGATAAGTACATAGTTTCTCATATAGTGTTATATAGTTAGATTTCATGAACTTAAGCACATAGTTTCACACAGTGTTGTATCGTTATTTTTCAGGAAGTTAAGCATGTAGTTTCACACAAATTGTTGTATCGTTAGCTTTGAAGAAGATAAGCATGTAGATTCACAGACAGTGTTGTATAATTAGGTTTGAAGAAGTTAAGCATGTAGTTTCTAATACAGTGTTATATGGTAAGTTCTCATGAAGTTAAGCACGTAGTGTCACACGCAGTGTTGTATTGTTATTTGTGAAGAAGTTAAGCATGTAGTTTCACACACAGTGTTGTATCTTAAGTTTTGAAGAAGTTAACCATGTAGTTTCTAAAACAGTGTTATATGGTAAGTTCTCATGAAGTTAAACACATAGGTTAGGGTTAGGGTTAGGTTTAGGTTTAGGGTTAGGGTTAGTGTTAGTGTTAGGGTTAGGGTTAAGGTTAGGGCTAGGATTAGGGTTAGGGTTAGGGTTTGGGTTAGGGTTAGGGTTAGGTTAGGGTTAAGGCTAGGGTTAGGGTTAGTGTTAGGGCTAGGTTTAGTGTTAGGGTTAGGGTTAGGGTTAGCCTTAGGGTTAGGGTTGTATCGTTAGTTTTGAAGAATTTAAGCATGTAGTTTCACACACAGTGTTGTATCTTTAGTTTTGAAGAAGTTAACCATGTAGTTTCTAAAACAGTGTTATATGGTAAGTTCTCATGAAGTTAAGCACATAGGTTAGGGTTAGGGTTAGGGTTAGGGTTAGGGTTAGAGTTAGTGTTAGGGTTAGGGTTAGGGTTAGGGCTAGAATTAGGGTTAGGGTTAGGGATAGGGTTAGGGTTAGGTTAGGGTTAAGGTTAGGGTAAGGGTTAGGGTTAGGGTTAGGTTTAGGTTTAGGGTTAGGGTTAGGTGTAGGGTTAGCGTTAGGGTTAGGGTTGTATCGTTAGTTTTGAAAAGTTAAGCATGTAGTTTCACACACAGTGTTGTATCGTTAGTTTTATAAAAGTAAGTATGTAGATTCACACACAGTGTTTTATCCTTAGTTTTGATGAAGTTAACCATGTAGTTTCTAATACAGGGTTATATGGTAAGTTCTCAAGAAGTTAAGCACTTAGTTTCACACACTGTGTTTGATCGTTAGTTTTGAAGAGATTTAACACGCAGATTCATGAATAGTGTTCTTTCATTAGTTTTCAAGAAGTTATACTCTTAGTTTTACATACGGTGTTGTGTCGTTAATTTTCATGAAGTTAAGTATGTAGTTTCTCATGTAGTGTTCCATAGTTAGAATTCATGAAATTAAGCACATAGTTTCACCCTCAGTGTTTTATCTTTAGTGTTGAAGAAGTTAAGATTATCGTTTGTAATACAGTGTTATCTGGTAAGTTCTTATGAAGTTAAGCAGATAGTTTCACACAGAGTGTTGTATCGTTGATTTCCATGAAGTTAAGTACATAGTTTCACACACAGTGTTGTATCATTAGTTTTGAAGAATTTAAGCATGTAGTTTCACACACAGTGTTGTCTCTTTACTTTTGAAAAAGTTAAGCATGTAGATTCACGCACAGTGTTGTATCGTTAGTTTTGAAGAAGTTAACCATGTAGTTTCTAAAACAGTGTTATATGGTAAGTTCTCATGAAGTTAAGCACATACGTAAGGGTTAGGATTAGGATTAGGGTTAGGGTTAGGGTTAGTGTTAGGGTTAGGGTTAGGGATAAGGCTATGGTTAGGGTTAGGGCTAGGGTTAGGGTTAGGGTTAGGTTAGGGTTAGGGTTATGGTTATGGTTTGGGTTAGGGTCAGGTTTAGGGTTAGGGTTAGGGTTAGGGCTGGGTTAGCGTTAGGGTTAAGGTTGTATCGTTAGTTTTGAAGAAGTTAAGCATTTAGTTTCACACACAGTGTTGTATCATTAGTTTTGAAGAAGTTAACCATGTAGTTTTTAAAACAGTGTTACATGGTAAGTTCTCATGAAGATAAACACATAGTTTCACACACAGTGTTGTATCGTTAGTTTTATAAAAGTCAAGTATGGAGATCCACACACAGTGTTGTATCCTTAGTTTTGAAGAAGTTAACCATGTAGTATCTAATAGGCTGTTATATGGTAAGTTCTCAAGAAGATAAGCATGTAGTTTCACACACTGTGTTTGATCGTTAGTTTTGAAGAGATTTAACACGGAGATTCATGCATATTGTTGTTTCATTAGTTTTCAAGTATTTAAGCACTTAGGTTCACATACGGTTTTGTTTCGTTAGTTTTCATGAAGTTAAGTACGTAGTTTCTCATATAGGGTTATATAGTTAGATTTCATGAAGTTAAGCACATAGTTTCACACACTGTCTTGTATCGTTATTTTTCAGGAAGTTAAGCATTTAGTTTCACACACATTGTTGTATCGTTAGTGTTGAAGAAGATAAGCATGTAGATTCACACACAGTGTTGTATTGTTAGTTTTGAAGAAGTTAAGCATGTAGTTTCTAATACAGTTTTATATGGTAAGTTCTCATGAAGTTAAGCACACAGTTTCGCACACAGTGTTGTATCGTTATTTGTGAAGAAGTTAAGCATATAGTTTCACACACATTGTTGTATTGCTAGTTTTGAACAAGTTAAGCATGTAGATTCACAAACAGTTTTGTATGGTTAGTTTTGAAGAAGTTAACCATGTAGTTTCTTATTAAGTGTTATATGGTAAGTTCTCATGAAGTTAAGCACATAGTTTCACACACAGTTTTGTATCGTTAGTTTTGAAGAATTTAAGCATGTAGTTTCTAATACTGTGTCATATGGTAAGTTCTCAAGAAATTAAGCACATAATTTCACACACAGTGTTGTATCATTAGTTTCCATGAAGTTAAGTACTTAGTTTCTCATGTAGTGTTCCATAGTTAGAATTCATGAAGTTAAGCAAATAGTCTCACCCTCAGTGTTTTATTGTTAGTTTTGAAGAAGATAAGCATGTCGTTTGTAATACAGTGTTATCTGGTAAGTTCTTATGAAGTTATGCAGAGAGGTACACACACAGGGTTGTATCATTGGTTTCCATGAAGTTAAATACATAGTTTCACACACAGTGTTGTATCATTAGTTTTGAAGAAGTTAAGCATGTAGTTTCACACAAAGTGTTGTCTCTTTAGTTTTGAAAAAGTTAAGCATGTAGATTCACACACAGTGTTGTATCGTCAGTTTTGAAGAAGTTAACCATGTAGTTTCTAAAACAGTGTTATATGGTAAGTTCTCATGAAGTTAAGCACATAGGTTAGGATTAGGGTTAGGGTTAGGGTTAGGGTTAGGGTTAGGGTTAGTGTTAGGGTTAGGGTTAGGGTTAGGGCTAGGGTTAGGGTTAGGGTTAGGGTTAGGTTTAGGTTAGGGTTAGGGTTAGGGTTAGGGTTAGGGTTAGACTTAGGTTTAGGGTTAGGGTTAGGGTTAGGGTTAGGGTTAGGGTTAGGGTTAGGGTTAGGGTTAGCATTAGGGTTAGGGTTGTATCGTTAGTTTTGAAGAAGATAAGCATGTAGATTCTCACACAGTGTTGTATAATTAGTTTTGAAGAAGTTAAGCATGTAGTTTCTAATACAGTGTTATATGATAAGTTCTCATGAAGTTAAGCACGTAGTATCACACACAGTGTTGTATCGTTATTTGTGAAGAAATTAAGCATGTTGTTTCACACACAGTGTTGTATAGTTAGTTTTGAAGAAGATAAGCATGTAGATTCACACACAGTGTTGTATCGTTAGTTTTGAAGAGATTTAACACGCAGATTCATGCATAGTGTTCTTTCATTAGTTTTCAAGAAGTTATGCTCTTAGTTTCACATACGGTGTTGTGTCGTTAGTTTTCATGAAGTTAAGTATGTAATTTCTCATGTAGTGTTATATAGTTAGATTTCATGAAGTTAAGCACATAGTTTCACACGCTGTGTTGTATGGTTATTTTTCAGGAAGTTAAGCATTTAGTTTCACACACATTGTTGTATTGTTAGTTTTGAAGAAGATAAGCATTGAGATTCACACACAGTGTTGTATCGTTATTTGTGAAAAAGTTAAGCATATAGTTTCACACACATTGTTGTATCGCTAGTTTTGAACAAGTTAAGCATGTAGATTCACAAACAGTTTTGTATCGTTAGTTTTGAAGAAGTTAACCATGTAGTTTCTTATTAATGTTATATGGTAAGTTCTCATGAAGTTAAGCACATAATTCAGGGTTAGGGTTAGGGTTAGGGTTAGGGTTAGGGTTAGTGTTAGGGTTCGGGTTAGGGTTAGGGCTAGGGTTAGGGTTAGGGTTAGGGTTAGGGCTAGGGTTAGGTTAGGTTTAGGGTTAGGGTTAGGGTTAGGGTTAGGGTTAGGTTTGTATCGTTAGTTTTGAAGAAGTTAAGCATGTAGTTTCACACACAGTGTTGTATCATTAGTTTTGAAGAAGTTAACCATGTAGTTTCTAAAACAGTGTTACAGGATAAGTTCTCATGAAGATAAGCACATAGTTTCACACACAGTGTTGTATCGTTAGTTTTATAAAACTTAAGTATGTAGATTCACACACAGTGTTGTATCCTTCGTTTTGAAGTAGTTAACCATGTAGTTTCTAATACAGTGTTATATGGTAAGTTCTCAAGAAGTTAAGTACATAGGGTTAGGGTTAGGGTTAAGGTTAGGGTTAGGGTTAGGGTTAGGGTTAGGTTAGGGTTATGGTTAGGGTTAGGGATAGGGGTAGGGTTACGTTTAGGGTTGAGGTTAAGATTAGAGTTAGGGTTAGGGTTAGGGTTAGTGTTAGGGTTAGGGTTAGGGTTAGGAAGTTAGGGTTAGTGTTAGGCGTTAGTGTTGTATTGTTAGTTTTGAACAATTTAAGCATGTAGTTTCACACACAGTGTTGTATCATTAGTTTTGAAGAAGTTAACCATGTAGTTTTTAAAGAAGTGTTCTCATGAAGATAAGCACATAGTTTCACACACAGTATTGTATCGTCAGTTTTATAAAAGTTAAATATGTAGATTCACACACAGTGTTGTGTCCTTAGTTTTGAAGAACTTAACCATGTAGTTTCTAAAACAGTGTTATATGGTGAGTTCTCATGAAGTTAAGCACATAGGTTAGGGTTAGTGTTAGGGTTATGGTTAGGGTTAGGGTTAGGGTTAGGGTTAGGCATAGTGTTAGTTTTAGGGTTAGGTTAGGGTTAGGTTAGGGTTAGGGTTAGGGTTAGGGTTAGGGTTAGGTTAGGGTTAGGGTTAGGGTTAGGGTTAGGGTTAGCCTTAGCGTTATGGTTAGCCTTAGGGTTAGGGTTGTATCGTTAGTTTTGAAAAAGGTAACCATGTAGTTTTTAAAACAGTGTTCTCATAAAGATAAGCACATAGTTTCACACACAGTGTTGTATCGTTAGTTTTTAAGAGATTTAACACTCAGATTCATGCATAGTGTTCTTTCATTAGTTTTCAAGAAGTTATGCCCTTAGTTTCACATACGGTGTTGTGTCGTTAGTTTTCATGAAGTTAAGTACGTAGTTTCACACACAGTGTTGTATCGTTATTTTTCAGGAAGTTAAGCATGTAGTTTCACACACATTGTTGTATCGTCAGTTTTGAAGAAGTTAACCATGTAGTTTTTAAAGAAGTGTTCTCATGAAGATAAGCACATAGTTTCACACACAGTATTGCATCGTCAGTTTTATAAAAGTTAAATATGTAGATTCACACACAGTGTTGTGTCCTTAGTTTTGAAGAACTTAACCATGTAGTTTCTAAAACAGTGTTATATGGTGAGTTCTCATGAAGTTAAGCACATAGGTTAGGGTTAGGGTTAGGGTTATGGTTATGGTTAGGGTTAGGGTTAGGGTTAGGCATAGTGTTAGTGTTAGGGTTAGGTTAGGGTTAGGTTAGGGTTAGGGTTAGGGTTAGGGTTAGGTTAGGGTTAGGGTTAGGGTTAGGGTTAGGGTTAGCCTTAGCGTTATGGTTAGCCTTAGGGTTAGGCTTGTATCGTTAGTTTTGAAAAAGGTAACCATGTAGTTTTTAAAACAGTGTTCTCATGAAGATAAGCACATAGTTTCACACACAGTGTTGTATCGTTAGTTTTTAAGAGATTTAACACTCAGATTCATGCATAGTGTTCTTTCATTAGTTTTCAAGAAGTTATGCCCTTAGTTTCACATACGGTGTTGTGTCGTTAGTTTTCATGAAGTTAAGTAGGTACTTTCTCATATAGTGTTATACATTTAGATTTCATGAAGTTAAGCACATAGTTTCTCTTATAGTGTTATATAGTTAGATTTCATGAACTTAAGGACATAGTTTCACACAGTGTTGTATCGTTATTTTTCAGGAAGTTAAGCATGTAGTTTCACACACATGGTTGTATCGTCAGCTTTGAAGAAGATAAGCATGTAGATTCACAGACAGTGTTGTATAATTAGTTTTGAAGAAGTTAAGCATGTAGTTTCTAATACAGTGTTATATGGTAAGTTCTCATGAAGATAAGCACGTAGTTTCACACACAGTGTTGTATCGTATTTGTGAAGAAGTTAAGCATGTAGTTTCACACACAGTGTTGTATCTTTAGTTTTGAAGAAGTTAACCATGTAGTTTGTAAAACAGTGATATATGGTAAGTTCTCATAAAGTTAGGCACATAGGTTAGGGTTAGGGTTAGGGTTAGGTTTAGGGTTAGGGTTAGTGTTGGGGTTAGTGTTAGGGTTAGGGTTAGGTTAGGGTTAGGGTTAGGGTTAGGGTTAGCGTTAGGGTTAGGGTTGTATTTTTAGTTTTGAACAATTTAAGCATGTAGTTTCACACACAGTGTTGTATCGTTAGTTTTGAAGAAGTTAACCATGTAGTTTTTAAAGAAGTGTTCTCATGAATATAAGCACATAGTTTCACACAGAGTGTTGTATCATTAGTTTTATAAAAGTTAAGTATGTAGATTAACACACAGTGTTGAATCTTTAGTTTTGAAGAAGTTAACCATGTAGTTTCTAAAACAGTGTTATATGGTGAGTTCTCATGAAGTTAAGCACACAGGTTAGGGTTAGGGTTAGGGTTAGGGTTAGGGTTAGGGATAGGGATAGATTTAGTGTTAGGGTTAGGGTTAGGGTTAGGTTAGGGTTAGGGTTAGGGTTAGGGTTAGGGTTGTATCAATAGTTTTGAAGAATTCAAACATGTAGTTTCACACACAGTGTTGTATCATTAGTTTTGAAGAAGTTAACCTTGTAGTTTTTAAAACAGTGTTACATGATAAGTTCTCATGAAGATAAGCACATAGTTTCACACACAGTGTTGTATCGTTAGTTTTATAAAAGTTAAGTATGTAGATTCACACACAGTGTTGTATCCTTCGTTTTGAAGAAGTTAACCATGTAGTTTCTAATACAGTGTTATATGGTAAGTTCTCAAGAAGTTAAGTACATAGGGTTAGGGTTAGGGTTAGGGTTAGGGTTAGGGTTAGGGTTAGGGTTAAGGTTAGGGTTAGGGTTAGGTTAGGGTTAGGGTTAGGGTTAGGGATAGGGGTAGGGTTACGGTTAGGGTTAGGGTTAAGATTAGAGTTAGGGTTAGGGTTAGGGTTAGGGTTAGGGTTAGGGTTAGAGTTAGTGTTAGGGTTAGGGTTAGGGTTAGGGCTAGAATTAGGGTTAGGGTTAGGGTTAGGTTAGGGTTAAGGTTACGGTTAGGGTTAGAGTTAGGTTTAGGGTTAGAGTTAGGGTTAGGTTTAGGTTTAGCGTTAGGGTTAGGGTTAGGGTTAGGGTTAGGGTTAGGGTTAGGGTTATGGTTGGGTTTAGTGTTAGGGCTAGGGTTGTATTGTTAGTTTTGAACAATTTAAGCATGTAGTTTCACACTCAGTGTTTTTCGTTAGTTTTGAAGAAGTTAACCATGTAGTTTTTAAAGAAGTGTTCTCATGAAGATAAGCACATAGTTTCACACACAGTATTGTATCGTTAGTTTTATAAAAGTTAAATATGTAGATTCACACACAGTGTTGTGTCCTTAGTTTTGAAGAACTTAACCATGTAGGTCTAATACAGTGTTATATGGAAAGTTCTCAAGAAGCTAAGCACATAGTTTCCCACACTGTGTTTGATCGTTAGTTTTGAAGAGATTTAACACACAGATTCATGCATAGTGTTCTTTCATTAGTTTTCAAGAAGTTATGCACTTAGTTTCACCTATGGTGTTGTGTCGTTAGTTTTCATGAGGTTAAGTACATAGTTTCACACACAGCATTGTATCGTTATTTTTCAGGAAGTTAAGCATGTAGTTTCACACACATTGTTGTATCGTTAGTTTGGAAGAAGATAAGCATGGAGATTCACACACAGTGTTGTATCGTTAGTTTTGAAGAAGTTAACCATGTAGATTCTAAAACAGTGTTATATGGTAAGTTCTCATGAAGTTCAGCACATAGGATAGGGTTAGGGTTAGAGTTAGGGTTAGGGTTAGTGTTAGGGTTAGGGTTAGGATTAGGGTTAGGGTTAGGGTGAGTGTTAGAGTTAGGGTTAGGTTAGGGTTAGGGTTAGGGTTAGGGTAAGGATTAGGGTTAGGTTTAGGGTTAGGGTTGGATCGTTAATTTTGAAGAAGTTAACCATGTAGTTTAAAAACAGTGTTACATGGTAAGTGCTCATGAAGATAAGCACATAGTTTCACACAGAGTGTTGTATCGTTAGTTTTATAAAAGTTAAGTATGTAGATTCACACACAGTGTTGAATCTTTAGTTTTGAAGAAGTTAACCATGTAGTTTCTAAAACAGTGTTATATAGTAAGTTCTCATGAAGTTAAGCACATAGGTTAGGGTTAGGGTTATTGTTAGGGTTAGGGTTAGGGTTAGGGTTAGAGTTGTATCATTACTTTTGAAGAATTCAAGCATGTAGTTTCACACACAGTGTTGTATCGTTAGTTTTGAAGAAGTTAACCATGTAGTTTTCAAAACAGTGTTACATGATAAGTTCTCATGAAGATAAGCACGTAGTTTCACACACAGTGTTGTATCGTTAGTTTTATAAAAGTTAAGTATGTAGATTCACACACAGTGTTGTATCCTTCATTATGAAGAAGTTAACCATGTAGTTTCTAATACAGTGTTATATGGTAAGTTCTCAAGAAGTTAAGCACATAGGGTCAGGTTAGGTTAGGGTTAGGTTTAGGGTTAGGCTAGAGTTATGCTGAGGTTTAGGGTGTAGGGATTAGTGCTTGAGCTAGGGCTAGGGTATAGGGTTAGGGTTAGGGTTCAGGATTAGAGTGAGGGCCAAGGCCAGGGTCGCGGCTAGTGCTAGGGTTCAGGGTTAGGGTTAAGCCAGGCTAGGTCTAGTTGATCGCTAATCTAAGAGCTGTAGTTTCACACACAGAATGCTATTGTTAGTTTTATGCTGGGTATGTAGATTCACACACAAGTGTTGTAATCCTTCATTTTGAAGAAGTTAACCACGTAGTTTCTAAATATAGTTAAAGTTCTCAAGAGTTAAGCACATAATTTCACACACTGTGTGTGAAACTATCTGCTTAACTTCATAAGAGCTACCAGATAACACTTCATTAAAAATTCCATATGCTTAACTTCTTCAAAACTAACGATCAAACACATTGTGTGAAATTATGTGCTTAACTTTGAGAACTTACCATGTAACACTGTATTAGAAACTACATGGTTAACTTCTTCAAAATGAAGGATACAACACTGTGTGTGAATCTACATACTTAACTTTTATAAAACTAACGATACAACACTGTGTGTGAAACTACATGCTTAAATTCTTCAAAATTAACGATACAACCCTAACCCTAAGGCTAACCCTAACCCTAACCCTAACCCTAACCCTAACACTAACCCTAACCATAACCCTAACCCTAACTCTAATCCTAACCCTAACCCTAAACCTAACCCTATCCCTAACCCTAACCCTAACCCTAACCTAACCCTAATCCTAACCCTATCCCTAACCCTAACCCTAACCCTAACCCTAACCCTAACCCTATGTGCTTAACTTCTTGAGAACTTACCATATAACACTGTATTAGAAACTACATGGTTAACTTCTTCAAAATGAAGGATACAACACTGTGTGTGAATCTACATACTTAACTTTTATAAAACTAACGATACAACACTGTGTGTGAAACTACGTGCTTATCTTCATGAGAACTTATCATGTAACACTGTTTTGAAAACTACATGGTTAACTTCTTCAAAACTAACGATACAACACTGTGTGTGAAACTACATGCTTGAATTCTTCAAAAGTAATGATACAACTCTAACCCTAACCCTAACCCTAACCCTAACAATAACCCTAACCCTAACCTATGTGCTTAACTTCATGAGAACTTACTATATAACACTGTTTTAGAAACTACATGGTTAACTTCTTCAAAACTAAAGATTCAACACTGTGTGTGAATCTACATACTTAACTTTTATAAAACTAACGATACAACACTCTGTGTGAAACTATGTGCTTATCTTCATGAGCACTTACCATGTAACACTGTTTTTAAACTACATGGTTAACTTCTTCAAAATTAACGATCCAACCCTAACCCTAAACCTAACCCTAATCCTTACCCTAACCCTAACCCTAACCCTAACCTAACCCTAACTCTAACACTCACCCTAACCCTAACCCTAATCCTAACCCTAACCCTAACACTAACCCTAACCCTAACTCTAACCCTAACCCTATCCTATGTGCTGAACTTCATGAGAACTTACCATATAACACTGTTTTAGAATCTACATGGTTAACTTCTTCAAAACTAACGATACAACACTGTGTGTGAATCTCCATGCTTATCTTCTTCCAAACTAACGATACAACAATGTGTGTGAAACTACATGCTTAACTTCCTGAAAAATAACGATACAATGCTGTGTGTGAAACTATGTACTTAACCTCATGAAAACTAACGACACAACACCATAGGTGAAACTAAGTGCATAACTTCTTGAAAACTAATGAAAGAACACTATGCATGAATCTGTGTGTTAAATCTCTTCAAAACTAACGATCAAACACAGTGTGGGAAACTATGTGCTTAGCTTCTTGAGAACTTTCCATATAACACTGTATTAGACCTACATGGTTAAGTTCTTCAAAACTAAGGACACAACACTGTGTGTGAATCTACATATTTAACTTTTATAAAACTAACGATACAATACTGTGTGTGAAACTATGTGCTTATCTTCATGAGAACACTTCTTTAAAAACTACATGGTTAACTTCTTCAAAACTAACGAAAAACACTGAGTGTGAAACTACATGCTTAAATTGTTCAAAACTAACAATACAACCCTAGCCCTAACACTAAACCCAACCATAACCCTAACCCTAACCCTAACCCTAACCCTAACCCTAACCCTAACGCTAAACCTAAACCTAACCCTAACTCTAACCCTAAACCTAACTCTAACCCTAACCGTAACCTTAACCCTAACCTAACCCTAACCCTAACCCTAATTCTAGCCCTAACCCTAACCCTAACCCTAACACTAACTCTAACCCTAACCCTAACCCTAACCCTAACCCTAACCCTAACTCTAATCTTAACCCTAACCCTAACCGTAACTCTACCCTATCCCTAACCCTAACCCTAACCCTAACCTAACCCTAACCCTAACCATAACCCTAACCCTAACCCTAACCCTAACCCTAACCCTAACCCTAACCCTATGTACTTAACTTCTTGAGAACTTACCATATAACACTGTATTAGAAACTACATGGTTAACTTCTTCAAAACGAAGGATACAACACTGTGTGTGAATCTACATACTTAACTTTTATAAAACTAA
>NW_024430267.1:45000-124606 GCF_017639785.1 Mesocricetus auratus
TAACCCTAACCCTAACCCTAACTCTAATCTTAACCCCAACCCTAAACGTAACCCTACCCCTATCCCTAACCCTAACCATAACCCTAACCAAACCCTAACCCTAACCCTAACCCTAACCTTAACCCTAACCCTAACCCTATGTACTTAACTTCTTGAGAACTTACCATATAACACTGTATTAGAAACTACATGGTTAACTACTTCAAAACGAAGGATACAACACTGTGTGTGAATCTACATACTTAAGTTTTATAAAACTAACGATACAACACTGTGTGTGAAACTATGTGCTTATCTTCATGAGAACTTATCCTGTAACACTGTTTTAAAAACTACATGGTTAACTTCTTCAAAACTAATGATACAACACTGTGTGTGAAACTACATGCTTAACTTCTTCAAAACTAACGATACAAACCTAACCCTAACCCTAACCCTAACCCTAACCCTAAACCTAACCTAACCCTAGCCCTAACCCTAACCCTAACCCTAACCCTAGCCCTAACCCTAACCCGAACCCTAACACTAACCCTAACCCTAGCCCTAACCCTAACCCTAACCCTAACCCTGAATTATGTGCTTAACTTCATGAGAACTTACCATATAACATTAATAAGAAACTACATGGTTAACTTCTTCAAAACTAACGATACAAAACTGTTTGTGAATCTACATGCTTAACTTGTTCAAAACTAGCGATACAACAATGTGTGTGAAACTATATGCTTAACTTTTTCACAAATAACGATACAACACTGTGTGTGAATCTACATGCTTATCTTCTTCAAAACTAACAATACAACAATGTGTGTGAAACTAAATGCTTAACTTCCTGAAAAATAACCATACAACACAGCGTGTGAAACTATGTGCTTAACTTCATGAAATCTAACTATATAACACTACATGAGAAATTACATACTTAACTTCATGAAAACTAACGACACAACACCGTATGTGAAACTAAGAGCATAACTTCTTGGAAACTAATGAAAGAACACTATGCATGAATCTGCGTGTTGAATCTCTTCAAAACTAACGATCAAACACAGTGTGTGAATCTACATGCTTATCTTCTTCAAAACTAACTATACAACACTGTATGTAGAAACTAACATGCTTAACTTCTTCACAAACTAACGATACAACACTGTGTGTGATACTACGTGCTTAACTTCATGAGAACTTATCATATAACACTGTATTAGAAACTACATGCTTAACTTCTTCAAAACTAATGATACAACACTGTGTGAGAATCTACATGCTTATCTTCTTCAAAACTAACGATACAACCCTAACCCTAATGCTAACCCTAACCCTAACCCTAACCCTAACCCTAACCCTAACCCTAACCCTAACCCTAAACCTAACTCTAACCCTAACCCTAACCCTAACCCTAACCCTAACCTAACCCTAACCCTAACCCTAACCCTAACCCTAGCCCTAACCCTAACCCTAACCCTAACACTAACCCTAACCCTAACCCTAACCCTAACCCTAACCCTAAACCTAACCTATGTGCTTAACTTCATGAGAACTTACCATATAACACTGTTTTAGAAACTACATGGTTAACTTCTTCAAAACTAACAATACAACACTGTGTGTGAATCTACATGCTTAACTTTTTCAAAACTAAAGAGACAACACTTTGTGTGAAACTACATGCTTAACTTCTTCAAAACTAATGATACAACACTGTGTGTGAAACTATGTACTTAACTTCATGGAAACCAATGATACAACCCTGTGTGTGTACCTCTCTGCATAACTTCATAAGAACTTACCAGATAACACTGTATTACAAACGACATGCTTATCTTCTTCAAAACTAACGATAAAACACTGAGGGTGAGACTATTTGCTTAACTTCATGAATTCTAACTATGGAACACTACATGAGAAACTAAGTACTTAACTTCATGGAAACTAATGATACAACACTGTGTGTGAAATTATGTGCTTAATTTCTTGAGAACTTACCATATGACACAGTATTAGAAACTACATGCTTAAATTCTTCAAAACTAACGATACAAAACTGTGTGTGAAACTATGTGCTTAACTTCATGAGAACTTACCATATAACACTTAATAAGAAACTACATGGTTAACTTCTTCAAAACTAACCATACAAAACTGTTTGTGAATCTACATGCTTAACTTGTTCAAAACTAGCAATACAACAATGTGTGTGAAACTATATGCTTAACTTCTTCACAAATAACGATACAACACTGTGTGCGAAACTGTGTGCTTAACTTCATGAGAACTTACCATATAAAACTGTATTAGAAACTACATGCTTAACTTCTTCAAAACTAACGATACAACACTGTGTGTGAATCTACATGCTTATCTTCTTCAACACTAACGATACAACAATGTGTGTGAAACTAAATGCTTAACTTCCTGAAAAATAACGATACAAGACAGTGTGTGAAACTATGTGCTTAACTTCATGAAATCTAACTATATAACACTATATGAGACCCTACGTACTTAGCTTCATGAAAACTAACGACACAACACCGTAGGTGAAACAAAGTGCGTAACTTCTGGAAAACTAATGAAAGAACACTATGCATGAATCTCTGTGATAAATATCTTCAAATCTAACGATCAAACACAGTGTGTTAAACTATGTGCTTAACTTCTTGAGAACTTACCATATAACACTGTATTAGAAACTACATGGTTAACTTCTTCAAAACTAAGGATACAACACTGTGTGTGAATCTACATGCTTAACTTTTATAAAACTAATGATACAACACTGTGTGTGAAACTATGTGCTTATCTTCATGAGAATACTGTTTTAAAATCTACATGGTTAACTTCTTCAAAACTAATGATACAACACTGTGTGTGAAACTACATGCTTAACTTCTTCAAAACTAACGATACAACCCTAACCCTAACCCTAACCCTAACCCTAACCCTTACCCTAACCCTAACCCTAAACCTAACTCTAACCCTAACCCTAACCTAACCCTAACCCTAACCCTAACCCTAACCCTAGCCCTAGCCCTAACCCTAACCCTAAACCTAACACTAACCCTAACCCTAACCCTAACCCTAATCCTAACCTATGTGCTTAACTTCATGAGAACTTACCATATAACACTGTATTACAAACGACATGCTTAACTTCTTCAAAACTAACGATAGAACACTGAGGTTGAAACTACATGCTTAACTTCCTGAAAAATAACGATACAACACAGTGTGTGAAACTATGTGCTTAACTTCATGAAATCTAACTATATAACCCTATATGAGAAACTACGTACTTAACTTCATGAAAACTAACGAAACAAAACCGTATGTGAACCTAAGTGCTTAAATACTTGAAAACTAATGAAACAACAATATGCATGAATCTCCGTGTTAAATCTCTTCAAAACTAACGATCAAACACAGTGTGTGAAACTACATGCTTATCTTCTTGAGAACTTACCATATAACAGCCTATTAGATACTACATGGTTAACTTCTTCAAAACTAAGGATACAACACTGTGTGTGGATCTCCATACTTGACTTTTATAAAACTAACGATACAACACTGTGTGTGAAACTATGTGTTTATCTTCATGAGAACTTACCATGTAACACTGTTTTAAAAACTACATGGTTAACTTCTTCAAAACTAATGATACAACACTGTGTGTGAAACTAAATGCTTAACTTCTTCAAAACTAACGATACAACCTTAACCCTAACGCTAACCCAGCCCTAACCCTAACCCTAACCCTAAACCTGACCCTAACCCAAACCATAACCATAACCCTAACCCTAACCTAACCCTAACCCTAACCCTAGCCCTAACCCTAACCATAGCCTTATCCCTAACCCTAACCCTAACACTAACCCTAACCCTAACCCTAATCCTAATCCTAACCCTTACGTATGTGCTTAACTTCATGAGAACTTACCATATAACACTGTTTTAGAAACTACATGGTTAACTTCTTCAAAACTAACGATACAACACTGTGCGTGAATCTACATGCTTAACTTTTTCAAAAGTAAAGAGACAACACTGTGTGTGAAACTACATGCTTAAATTCTTCAAAACTAATGATACAACACTGTGTGTGAAACTATGTACTTAACTTCATGGAAATCAACGATACAACACTCTGTGTGAAACTATCTGCTTAACTTCATAAGAACTTACCAGATAACACTGTATTACAAACGATAATCTTAACTTCTTCAACACTAAAGATAAAACACTGAGGGTGAAACTATGTGCTTAATTTCATGAATTCTAACTATGGAACACTACATGAGAAACTACATACTTAACTTCATGAAAATTAACGACACAACACCGTATGTAAAACTAAGAGTATAACTTCTTGAAAACTAATGAAAGAACACTATTCATGAATCTGCGTGTTAAATCTCTTCAAAACTAACGATCAAACACAGTGTGTGAAACTAAGTGCTTAACTTCTTGAGAACTTACCATATAACCCTGTATTAGAAACTACATGGTTAACTTCATCAAAACTAAGGATAAAACACTGTGTGTGAATCTACATACTTACTTTTATAAAACTAACGATACAACACTGTGTGTGAAACTACATGCTTAACTTTTCAAAACTAACGATACAACCCTAACCCTAACGCTAACCCTACCCTAACCCTAACCCTAAACCTAAACCTAACCCTAACCCTAACCCTTACCCTAACCTTAACCCTAACCTAACCCTAACCCTATCCCTAACCCTAACCCTAATTCTAGCCCTAACCCTAACCCTAACCCTAACACTAACTCTAACCCTAACCCTAACCCTAACCCTAACCCTAACCTATGTGCTTAACTTCATGAGAACTTACCATATAACACTGTTTTAGAAACTACATGGTTAACTTCTTCAAAACTAAAGATACAACACTGTGTGTGAAACTACATGCTTAAATTCTTCAAAACTAACGATACAACCCTAACCCTAAGGCTAACCCTAACCCTAACCCTAACACTAAACCTAGCCCTAACACTAACCCTAACCCTAGCCTTAACCCTAACCTAACCCTAACCCTAACCCAAACCCTAACCCTAACCCTAATCCTAGCCCTAACCTTAACCCTAACCCTAACACTAACACTAACCCTAACCCTAAACCTAAACCTAACCCTAACCCTAACCTATGTGTTTAACTTCATGAGAACTTACCATATAACACTGTTTTAGAAACTACATGGTTAACTTCTTCAAAACTTAAGATACAACACTGTGTGTGAAACTACATGCTTAACTTCTTCACAAATAACAATACAACACTGCGTGTGACACTACGTGCTTAACTTCATGAGAACTTACCATATAACACTGTATTAGAAACTACATGCTTAACTTCTTCAAACCTAATTATACAACACTGTCTGTGAATCTACATGCTTATCTTCTTCAAAGCTAACGATACAACAATTTGTGTGAAACTACATGCTTAACTTCCTGAAAAATAACGATACAACACTGTGTGAAACTATGTGCTTAAGTTCATGAAATCTAACTATATAACACTATATGAGAAACTATGTACTTATCTTCATGAAAACTAACGACACAACACCGTATGTGAAACTAAGGGCATAACTTCATGAAAACTAATGAAAAAACACTATGCATGAATCTGCGTGTTAAATCTCTTCAAAACTAACTATGCAACACTGTGTGTGGAACTATGTGCTTAACTTCATGAATTCTAACTATGGAACACTATATGAGAAACTAAGTACTTAACTTCATGGAAACTAACGATATAACACTGTGTGTGAAATTATGTGCTTAATTTCTTGAGAACTTATCACATGACACTGTATTAGAAACTACATGCTTAAATTCTTCAAAACTAACGATACAAAACTGTGTGTGAAACTATGTGCTTAACTTCATGAGAAATTACCATATAACACTTAATTAGAAACTACATGGTTAACTTCTTCAAAACTAACGATACAACACTGTGTGTGAATCTACATGCTTAACTTGTTAGAAACTAGCGATACAACAATGTGTGTGAAACTAAATGCTTAAATTCCTGAAAATAACGATACAATACTGTGTGTGAAATTATGTGCTTATCTTCATGAGAACTTACCATGTAACACTGTTTTAAAATCTACATGTTTAACTTCTGCAAAACTAACGATACAACACTGTGTGTGAAACTCCATGCTTAACGTCTTCAAAACTAAAGATACAACCCTAACCATAACGCTAACACTAACCCTAACCATAACCCTAACCCTAACCTAACCCTAACCCTAACCCTAACACTAACCCTAACCCTAACCCTAAACCTAACCCTAACCTATGTGCTTAACTTCATGAGAACTTACCATATAACACTCTTTTAGAAACTACATGGTTAACTTCTTCAAAACTAAAGATACAACACTGTGTGTGAAACTACATGCTTAAATTCTTCACAAATAACGATACAACAGTGCCTGTGAAACTACTTGCTTAACTTCATGAGAACTTACCATATAAAACTATATTTAAAACTACATGCTTAACTTCTTCAAAACTAATTATACAACACTGTGTGTGAATCTACATGCTTACCTTCTTCAAAACTAACGATACAACAATGTGTGTGAAACTACATGCTTTACTTCCTGAAAAATAATGATACGACACTGTGTGTGAAACTATGTGCTTAAGTTCATGAAATCTAACTATATAACACTATATGAGAAACTACGTACTTAACTTCATGAAAACTAACGACACAACACAGGATTTCAAGCTAAGTGAGTAAATTCTTGAAAACTAATGAAAGAACACTATGCATGAATCTGCCTGTTAAATCTCTTCAAAACTAACGATCAAACACAGTGCGTGAAACTATGCGCTTAACTTCTTGAGAACTTACCATATAACACTGTATTAGAAACTACATGGCTAACTTCTTCAAAACTTAGGATACAACACTGTGTGTGAATCTACATACTTATCTTTTATAAAACTAACGATACAACACTATGTGTGAAACTACATGCTTAACTTCTTCAAAACTAACGATACAACCCTAACCATAACGCTAACCCTTACCCTAACCCAAACCCTAAACCTAAACCTAAACCTAACCCTAACCCTAAACCCAACCCTGACCTACCCCTAAACCTAACCATAACCCTAACCCTAATCCTAGCCCTAACCCTAACCCTAACCCTAACCCTAACCCTAACCCTAATCCTAACCCTAACCCTAACACTAACCCTAACCATAACCCTACCCCTAACCTATGTACTTAACTCATGAGAACTTACCATATAACACTGTATTAGAAACTACATGCGTAACTTCCTCAAAACTCAGGATACAACCCTAACCCTAACACTAACCCTAACACTAACCCTAACCTAACCCTAACCCTAACCCTAACACTAACCCTAACCCTTACCCTAACCTAACCCTATCCCTAACCCTAACCCTAACCCTAATCCTAACCCTAACCCTAACCCTAACACTAACACTAACCCTAACCCTAACCCTAACCTATGTACTTAACTCATGAGAACTTACCATATAACACTGTATTAGAAACTACATGGTTAACTTCTTCAAAACTAAAGATACAACACTGTGTGTGAATCTACATACTTAACTTTTATAAAACAAATGATACAACACTGTGTGTGATACTGTGTGCTTATCTTCATGAGATCTTACCATGTAACACTATTTTAAAAACTACATGGTCAACATCTTCAAAACTAACAATACAACACTGTGTGTGAAAGTACATGCTTAACTTCTTCAAAACTAAGGATACAACCCTAACCCTAACACTAACCCTAACACTAACCCTAACCTAACCCTAACCCTAACCCTAACCCTAACCCTAACCCTAACCCTTACCCTAACCTAACCCTATCCCTAACCCTCACCCTAACCCTAATCCTAACCCTAACCCTAACACTAACCCTAACCCGAACCCTAACCCTAACCCTAACCTATGTTTTTAACTTCATGAGAACTTACCATATAACACTATTTTAGAAACTACATGGTTAACTTCTTCAAAACTAACGATACAACACTGTGTGTGAATCTACATGCTTATCTTCTTCAAAACTAACGATACAACAATGTGTGTGAAACTACATGCTTTACTTCCTGAAAAATAACGATACAACACTGTGTGTCAAACTATGAGAAACTACTTACTTAACTTCATGAAAACTAACGACTCAACACCATATGTGAAACTAGGTGCTTAACTTCTTGAAAACTAATGAAAGAACACTATGCATGAATCTGCGTGTTAAATCTCTTCAAAACTAACGATCAAACACAGTGTGTGAAACTATGTGCTTAACTTTTTGAGAACTTACCATATAACACTGTATTAGAAACTACATGGTTAAATTCTTCAAAACGAAGGATACAACACTGTGTGTTAATCTACATACTTAACTTTTATAAAACTAACGATACAACATTGTGTGTGTAACTATGTGCTTATCTTCGTGAGAACACTGTTTTAAAAACTACATGGTTAACTCTTCAAAACTAACTATACAACACTGTGTGTGAAAGTACATGCTTAACTTCTTCAAAACTAACGATACAACCCTAACCCTAACGCTAACCCTAACCCTAACCCTAACCCTAAGCCTAACCCTAACACTTTCCTAACCCTAACCCTAACCCTAACCCTAATCCTAGCCCTAACCGTAACCCTAACCCTAACACTAACCCTAACCCTAACGCTAACCCTAACCCTAACACTAACCCTAACCCTAACCCTAACCCTAACCCTAATACTGACCCTAACACTAACCCTAACCCTAACCCTAACCCTCACCTATGTGCTTAACTTCGTGAGAACATACCATATAACACTGTTTTAGAAATTACATGGTTAACTTCTTCAAAACTAACGATAGAACACTGTGTGTGAATCTACATGCTTACCTTCTTCAAAACTAACCACACAACCCTAACCCTAAGGCTAACCCTAACCCTAACCCTAACCTAACCCTAACCCTAACCCTAACACTAACCCTAACCCTCACCTAACCCTAACCCTAACCTATGTGATTAATTTCATGAGAACTTACCATATAACACTGTTTTAGAAACTACATGGTTAACTTATTCAAAACTAAAGATACAACACTGTGTGTGAAACTACATGCTTAACTTCTTCACAAATAACGATACAACACTGCGTGTGAAACTACTTGCTTAACTTCATGAGAACTTACCATATAACACTGTATTAGAAACTACATGCTTAACTTCTTCAAAACTAATTATACAACACTGTGTTTGAATCTACATGCTTATCTTCTTCAAAACTAAGGATACAACAATGTGTGTGAAACTACATGCTTTACTTCCTGAAAAATAACGATACAACACTGTGTGTGAAACTATGTGCTTAACGTCATGAAATCTAACTATATAACACTATATGAGAAACTACGTACTTAACTTCATGAAAACTAACGACACAACACCGTATGTGAAACTAATTGCATAACTTCTTGTAAACTAATGAAATAACACTATGCATGAATCTGCGTGTTAAATCTCTTCAAAACTAACGATCAAACACAGTGTGTGAAACTATGTGCTTAACTTCTTGAGAACTTACCATATAATACTGTATTAGAAACTACATGGTTAACTTCTTCAAAACTAAGGATACAACACTGTGTGTGAATCTACATACTTATCTTTTATAAAACTAACGATACAACTCTGTGTGTGAAACTATGTGCTTATCTTCATGAGAACTTACCATGTAACACTGTTTTAAAAACTACATGGTTAACTTCTTCAAAACTAACGATACAACACTGTGTGTGAAACTACGTGCTTACCATCTTCAAAACTAATGATACAACCGTAACCCTAAGGCTAACCCTAACCCTAACCCAAACCCTAAACCTAAACCTAACCCTAACCCTAACCCTAACCCGAACCCTAACCTACCCCTAAACCTAACCATAACCATAACCCTAATCCTAGCCCTAACCCTAACCTTAACCCTAACCCTAACCCTAACCCTAACCCTAACACTAACCCTGACCCTAACCCTAATCCTAGCCCTAACCCTAACCCTAACCCTCACACTAACCCTAACCCTAACCCTAACCTTAACCCAAACCTAACCCTAACCCTAACCCTAACCTAACCCTAACCCTAACCCTAACCCTAACCCTAATCCTAACCCTAACCCTAACACTAACCCTAACCCTAACCCTAACCCTAACCTATGTTCTTAACTTCAAGAGAACTTACCATATAACACTGTTTTAGAAACTACATGGTTAACTTCTTCAAAACTAATGATACAACACTGTGTGTGAATCTACATGCTTATCTTCTTCAAAACTGACGATACAACAATGTGTGTGAAACTACATGCTTAACTTCCTGAAAAATAAAGATACAACACTGTGTGTGAAACTACGTACTTAACTTCATGAAAACTAACGACACAACACCTTAAGTGAAACTAAGAGGGTAACATCTTGAAAACTAATGAAAGAACACTATTCATGAATCTGCATGTTAAATCTCTTCAAAACTAACGATCAAACACAGTGTGTGAAACTATGTGCTTATCTTCATGAGAACACTGTTTTAAAAACTACATGGTTACCTTCATCAAAACTAATGATACAACACTGCGTGTGAAACTATATGCTTAAATTCTTCAAAACTAAGGATACAACCCTAACCCTAAGGCTAACCCTAACCCTAACACTAACCCTAACCCTAACCATAACCCTAACCTATGTGCTTAACTTCATGAGAACTTACCATATAACACTGTTTCAGAAACTACATGGTTAACTTCTTCAAAACTAAAGATACAACACCATGTGTGAAACTACATGCTTAACTTCTTCACAAATAACGATACAACACTCTGTGTGAAACTACGTGCTTAACTTCATGAGAACTTACCATAGAACACTGTATTAGAAACTACATGGTTAACTTCTTCAAAACTAAGGATACAATACTGTGTGTGTATCTACTTAGTTAACTTTTATAAAACTAATGATACAACACTGTGTGTGAAACTATGTGCTTAACTTCATGTAATCTAACTGTATAACACTATATGAGAAACTACTCACTTAACTTCATGAAAACTAACGACACAACACCGCATGTGAAACTAAGGGTGTAACTTCTTGTAAACTAATGAAATAACACTATGCATGAATCTGCGTGTTAAATCTCTTCAAAACTAACGATCAAACACAGTGTGTGAAACTATGTGCTTAACTTCTTGAGAACTTACCATATAACACTGTATTAGAAACCACATGATTAACTTCTTCAAAACTAACGATAAAACACTGTGTGTGAATCTGCATACTTAACTTTTATAAAACTAACGATACAAAATTGTGTGTGAAACTATGTGCTTATCTTCATGAGATCTTACCATATAACACTGTTTTAAAAACTACATGGTTAACTTCTTCAAAACTAACGATACAACACTGTGTGTGAAACTCCATGCTTAACTTCTTCAAAACTAATGATACAACCCTAACCCTAACCCTAACCCTAACCCTATTCCTAACCCTAACCCTAACCCTAACCCTAACCCTAACCTAACCCTAACCCTAACCTAACCCTAACTATAACCCTAACTCTAAACCTAACACTAACCCTAACCCTAACCGTTACCCTAACCTATGTTCTTAACTTCATGAGAACTTACCATATGACACTGTTTTAGAAACTACATGGTTAACTTCTTCAAAACTAAAGATACAACACTGTGTGTGAAACTACATGATTAATTTCTTCACAAATAACGATACAACACTGTGTGTGAAACTACGTGCTTAACTTCATGAGAACTTACCTTATAACACTGTATTAGAAACTACATGCTTAACTTCTTCAAAACTAGTTATACAACACTGTGTGTGAATCTACATGCTTATCTTCTTCAAAACTGACGATACAACAATGTGTGTGAAACTACATGTTTAACTTCCTGAAAAATAAAGGTACAACACTGTGTGTGAAACTAAGTACTTACCTTCATGAAAACTAACGACACAACACGGTATGTGAAACTAAGAGAGTAATTTCTTGAAAACTAATGAAAGAACACTATGCATGAATCTGCGTGTAAAATCTTTTCAAAACTAACGATCAAACACAGTGTGTGAAACTATGTGCTTAACTTCTTGAGAAGTTACCATATAACACTGTATTAGAAACTACATGGTTAACTTCGTCAAAACTAAGGATACAACACTGTGTGTGAATCAACATACTTAACTTTTATAAAACTAACGATACAACACTGTTTGTGTTGAGAACACTGTTTTAAAAACTACATGGTTACCTTCTTCAAAACTAACGATACAACACTGTGTGTGAATCTACATGCTTAAATTCTTCAAAACTAACGATACAACCCTAACCCTAAGGCTAACCCTAACCCTAACCATAACCCTAACCCTAACCCTAACACTAACACTAACCCTAACCCTAACCTATGTGCTTAACTTCATGAGAACTTACCATATAACACTGTTTTAGAGACTACATGGTTAACTTCTTCAAAACTAAAGATACAACACTGTGTGTGAAACTCCATGCTTAAGTGCTTCAAAACTAATGATACAACCCTAACCCTAACCCTAACCCTAACCTATGTGCTTAATTTCATGAGAGCTTACCATATAACACTGTTTTCGAAACTATATGGTTAACTTCTTCAAAACTAATTATACAACACTGTGTGTGAATCGACATGCTGATCTTCTTCAAAACTAACGATACAACAATGTGTGTGAAACTACATGCTTTACTTCCTGAAAAAGAACGATATAACACTGTGTGGGAAACTATGTGCTTAAGTTCATGAAATCTAACTATATAACACTATGTGAGAAACTACGTACTTAACTTCATGAAAACTAACGACACAACACCTTTTGTGAAATTAAATGCGTAACTTCTTGAAAACTAATGAAAGTACACTATGCATGAATCTGCGTGTTAAATCTCTTCAAAACTAACGATCAAACACAGTGTGTGAAACTATGTGCTTAACTTCTTGAGAACTTTCCATATAACACTGTATTAGAAACTACATGGTTAACTTCTTCAAAACTAAGGATACAACACTGTGTGGGGATCTACATACTTATCTTTTATAAAACTAACGATACAACACTGTGTGTGAAACTATGTGCTTATCTTCATGAGAACTTACCATGTAACACTGTTTTAAAAACTACATGGTTAACTTCTTCAAAACTAACGATACAACACTGTGTGTGAAACTACATGCTTACCTTCTTCAAAACTAAGGATAAAACCGTAACCCTAATGCTAACCCTAACCCTAACCCAAACTCTAAACCTAAACCTAACCCTAACCCTAACCCTAACCCCAACCCTAACCTACCCCTAAACCTAACCATAACCCTAACCCTAATCCTAGCCCTAACCCTAACCCTAACCCTAACCCTAACCTAACCCTAACCCTAACCCTAACCCAAACCCTAACCCTAACCTTAACCCTAACACTAAAACTAACCCTAACCCTAAACCTAAACCTAACCCTAACCCTAACCTTAACCCTATCCCTAACCTATGTGCTTAACTTCATGAGAACTTACCATATAATACTGTTTTAGAAAATACATGGTTAACTTCTTCAAAACTAACGATACAACACTGTGTGTGAATCTTCATGCTTAACTATTTCAAAACTAAAGAGACAACACTGTGTGTGAAACTACATGCTTAACTTCTTCAAAACTAAACATACACCACTGTGTGTGAAACTATCTTCTTAACTTCATAAGAACTTACCAGATAACACTGTATTACAATCGACATGCTTAACTTCTTCAAAACTAATGATAAAACACTGAGGGTGAAACTATGTGCTTAACTTCATGAATTCTAACTATGGAACACTACATGAGAAACTATGTACTTAACTTCATGGAAACTAACGATACAACACTGTGTGTGAAACTATCTGCTTAACCTCATAAGAACTTACCAGATAACAATGTATTAAAAACGACATGCTTAACTTTCAAAACTAACGATAAAACACTGAGGGTGAAACTATGTGGTTAACTTCATGAATTCTAACTCCGGAACATTACATGAGAAACTAAGTACTTATCTTCATGGAAATTAACGATACAACACAGTGTGTGAAATTATGTGCGTAATTTCTTGAGAACTTACCATATAAAACTGTATTAGAAACTACATGGTTAACTTCTGCAAAACTAAGGATACAACACTGTGTGAATTTACATGGTTAACTTTTTCAAAACTAACGATACAACACTGTGTGTGAAACTACATGCTTAACTTCTTCAAAACTAATGATACAACACTGTGTGTGAATCTCCATGCTTAACTTCTTCAAAACTAATGACACAACCCTAACCCTAACCCTAACCCTAACCCAAAACTAAGGATACAACCCTAACACTAACGCTAACCCTAACCCTAAACCTTACCCTAACACTAACCCTAACCCTAACCCTAACCTAACCCTAACCCTAACCCTAACCCTAATCCTAGCCCTAACCCTAACCCTAACTCTAACCATAACACTAACCCTAACCCTATCCCTAATCCTAACCTTAACCCTAACCCTAACCCTAACCCTAACCTATGTGCTTAACTTCATGAGAACTTACCATGTAACACTGTTTTAAAAACTACATGGTTAACTTCTTCAAAACTAACGATACAACACTGTGTGTGAAACTACATGCTTAACTTCTTCAAAACAAAGGATACAACCCTAACACTAACGCTAACCCTAACCCTAACCCTTACCCTAAACCTAACCCTAACCCTAACCCTAACCCTAACACTAACCTAACCTAACCCTAACCCTAACCCTAAAACTAATCCTAGCCCTAACCCTAACCCTAACCCTAACTCTAACCATAACCCTAACCCTAACCTATGTGCTTACCTTCATGAGAACCTACCATATAACACTGTTTTAGAAACTAACCCATGTGGTTAACTTCTTCAAAACTATCGATACAACACTGTGTGTGAATCTACATGCTTAACTTTTTCAAAACTAAAGAGACAACCCTGTGTGTGAAACTACATGCTTAACTTCTTCACAAGTAAAGATACAACACTGTGTGTGAAACTGTGTGCTTAACTTCATGAGAACTTACCATATAAAACTGTATTACAAACTACATGCTTATATTCTTCAAAACTAATGATATAACAATGTGTTTGAAATTAAATGCTTAACATCCTGAAAAATAACGATACAACACAGTGTGTCAAACTATGTGCTTAACTTCATGAAATCGAACTATATAACACTATATGAGAAACTACGTACATAACATCATGAAAACTAACGACACAAAACCGTATGTGAAATAAAGTGCTTATCTTCTTGAAAACTAATGAAACAACAATATGCATGAATCTGCATGGTAAATCTCTTCAAAACTAACGATCAAACACAGTGTGTGAAACTATGTGCTTATCTTCTTGAGAACTTACCATATAAAACTGTATTAGAAACTACATGGTTAACTTCTTAAAAACTAAGGATACAACACTGTGTGTGAATCTACATACTTAACTTTTATAAAACTAACGATACAACACTGTGTGTGAAACAATGTGCTTATCTTCATGAGAACTTACCATATAACACTGTTTTAAAAACTACATGGTTAACGTCTTCAAAACTAACAATACAACAATGTGTGTGTAACTACATGCTTACCTTCTTCAAAATTAACGATACAACCCTAACCCTAACCCTAAACCTAACCCTAACCCTAACCCTAAGCCTAATCCTAAACCTAAACCTAACACTAACCCTAACCCTAACCCTAACCTAACCCTATCCCTAACCCTAACACTAACCTTAATCCTAACCCTAACCCTAACCCTAACCCTAACCTTAACCCTAAACCTAACCCTAACCCTAACCATAACCTATGTGCTTAACATCATGAGAACTTACCATATAACACTGTTTTAGAAACTACATGGTTAACTTCTTCAAAACTAACGATACAACACTGTGTGTGAATCTACATGCTTATCTTCTTTACAAATAACGATACAAAACTGTGTGTGAAACTCCATGCTTAACTTGTTCAAAACTAGCGATACAACAATGTGTGTGAAACTACATGCTTAACTTCTTCACAAATAATGATACAACACTGTGTGTGAAACTGTGTGCTTAACTTCATCAGAACTTACCATATAAAACTGTATTACAAACTACATGCTTAACTTCTTCAAAACTAACGATACAACACTGTGTGTGAATCTACATGCTTATCTTCTTCAAAACTAACGATACAACCCTAACCCTAACCCTAAACTTAACCCTGACCTTAACCCTAACCCTAACCCTAACCCTAACCCTAACCCTAACCCTAATCCTAACCCTACCCCTAACCCTAACCCTAACCCTAACCTATGTGCTTAAATTCATGAGAACTTTCCATGTAACACTGTTTTAAAAACTACATGGTTAACTTCTTCAAAACTAACGATACAACACTGTGTGTGAATCTACATACTTAACTTCTTCAAAACTAAGGATATAACCCTAAAACTAACGCTAACCCTAATCCTAACAGTTACCCTAAACCTAACCCTAACCCTAACCCTAACACTAACCCAAACCCTAACCCTAACCCTAACCCTAACCCTAATCCTAGCCCTAACCCTAACCCTAACCCTAACTCTAACCCTAACCCTAACACTAACCTATGTGCTTAACTTCATGAGTACTTACCATATAACACTGTTTTAGAAACTACATGGTTAACTTCTTCAAAACTATCGATACAACACTGTGTTTGAATCTACATGCTTAACTTCTTCAAAACTAATGATACAATACTGTGTGAGAAAGTATGTGCTTAACTTCTTCAAAACTAATGATACAACACTGTGTTTGAAACTATGTACTTAAATTCATGGAAACCAACGAAACAACACTGTGTGTGAAACTATCTGCTTGACTTCATAAGAACTTACCAGATAACACTGTATTACAAAGGACATGCTTAACTTTCAAAACTAACGATAAAACACTGAGGGTGAAAATATGTGCTTAACTTCATGAATTCTAACTATGGAACACTACATGAGAAACTAAGTACTTAACTTCATGGAAACTAACGATACAACACTGTGTGTGAAATTATGTCTTAATTTCTTGAGAACTTACCATATGACACTGTATTAGAAACTACATGCTTAAATTCTTCAAAACTAACGATACAAAACTGTGTGTGAAACTATGTGCTTAACTTCATGAGAACTTACCACATAACACTTAATTAGAAACTACAAGGTTAACTTCTTCAAAACTAACGATACAACACTGTGTGTGAATCTACATGCTTAACTTGTTCAAAACTAACGATACAACAATGTGTGTGAAACTACATGCTTAACTTCTTCACAAGTAATGATACAACACTGTGTGTGAAACTGTGTGCTTAACTTCATGAGAACTTACCATATAAAACTGTATTACAAACTACATGCTTAACTTCTTCAAAACTAACGATACAACACTGTGTGGGAAACTACATGCTTAACTTCTTCAAAACTAACGATACAACCCTAACCCTAACGCTAACCCTAACCCTAACCCTAACCTAACCCTAACCCTAACCCTAACCCTAACCCTAACCCTAACCCTAACCCCAACTCTAACAATAACCCTAATCCTAGCCCTAACCCTAACCCTAACCCTAACCCTAACCCTAACCTAACCCTAACCCTAACCCTAACCCTAACCCTAACCCAAACCCTAACCCTAACCTAACCATAACCATAACCCTAATCCTAGCCCTAACCCTAACCTTAACACTAACCCTAACCCTAACCCTAATTCTAAACTAACCCTAACCCTAACCCTAACCCTAACCCTAATCCTAGCCCTAACCCTAACCCTAACCCTAACCCTAACCTATGTGCTTAACTTCATGAGAACTTACCATATAACACTGTTTTAGAAACTACATGGTTAACTTCTTCAAGACTATCGATACAACACTGTGTGTGAATCTATATGCTTAACTTTTTCAAAACTAAAGAGACAATACTGTGTGTGAAACTACATGCCTAACTTCTTCAAAACTAATGATACAACACTGTGTGTGAAACTATGTACTTAACTTCATGGAAACCAACGATAAAACACTGTGTGTGAAACTATCTGCTTAACTTCATAAGAACTTACCAGATAACACTGTATTAGAAACGACATGCTTACATTCTTCAAAACTAACGATAAAACACTTAGGGTGAAACTATGTGCTTAACTTCATGAATTCTAACTAAGGAACACTACATGAGAAACTAAGTACTTAACTTCATGGAAAATAACGATACAACACTGAGTGTGAAACTATGTGCTTAACTTCTTGAGAACTTACCATATAACACTGTATTAGAGACTACATGCTTAACTTCTGCAAAACTAACGATACAACACTGTGTGTGAAATTATGTGCTTAATTTCTGGAGAACTTTCCATATGACACTGTATTAGAAACTACATGCTTAAATTCTTCAAAACTAAGGATACAAAACTGTGTGTGAAACTATGTGCTTAACTTCATGAGTACTTACCATATAACACTTAATTAGAAACAACATGGTTAACTTCTTCAAAACTAGAGATACAAGACTGTGTGTGAATCTACATACTTAACTTTTATAAAACTAAAGAGACAACACTGTGTGTGAAACTATGTGCTTATCTTCATGAGAACTTACCATATAACACTGTTTTAAAAAGTACATGGTTAACTTCTCCAAAACTAACGATACAAAACTCTGTGTGAAACTACATGCTTACCTTCTTCAAAACTAACGATACAACCCTAATCCTAACCCTAACCCTAACCCTAAACCTAATCCTAATCCTAACCCTAAACCTAACCCTAACCCTACCCTAAACCTAACCCTAACCCTAACCCTAATCCTAACCCTAACCCTAACCCTAACCCTAACCCTAACCGTAACCTATGTGCTTAACCACATGAGAACTTACCATATAACACTGTTTGAGAAACTACATGGTAACCCAGTCGCAAAAAGACAAACATGGTATGTACTCACTCATATATGGATTTTAAATATGGATCAGGATAGTCCCAGTCTGCACTTCCACAGATAGAGAGTCTGGGAAACAGGAAAGAACCTAAAAGGTATGCATATATGCATAGTACCCAAGAGAAGAGGATTGAGACAAGATCCTCTGAATGGATGGGGAACAGGGCAAGGGGGGGTAGTGGGACCTGGGAAGAATAGAGGGGGTAAAGAGGAAGGGAGTTGGTCATGGGGGAAGAGGAAGTTGAGGGTGTGGGGGCAAAATAGGGGGAAGAGGGAATCATAGGATCGAAGACAGATCAGGCACCAGAGTGACCTCGAGTGATCTAAAGGTATAACATCAATTGGCAAGCTAAGCAATAGTGGAAGGACCACCTCGAATGCCCATTCCTGATAATGAACTTGATGTCTATAACTATCCGGGAGCCTTCATCCTGGGACTGATGGAAGCAGAGGCAAACACACAACTAAGCACTGAACTGAACCCAAGGAACCCAGTGACAGAGAGAGAGGAGTGATGAGCAAATTGGCAAAGAATGGGCTGGCAAAACCAGCAGAGACAGCTGATCTGAACAGGGGAGTGCTCTTGGGCCCCAGACCGACAGTGGGGAGGCCAGAATGGGACTGATCTGGACCCCCCAAATGTGAGTGTCAGTGAGAAGGCCTGGGCAACCTATGGGGCTCTGAGCTGTGAATCAGTGTCTATCCCTGGTATACAATCTGTCTTCATGTGCCTATAGCACAAAGAGAGATGGTCTCTCAGCCTGGACTCTTAGGGGAGTGCCTTGACCCTACCAAGAGTAAAATGATAGACCCTAGACATCCCCTATGTGGAAGGATTTGGAAATAGGGTGGGAGGGAGGGTGGAAGGGGAGTGCGGGGGAAGGGGAGGGAGAGGGAACTGGGATGGACATGTAAAACAAGCTATTTAAAATTAAAATAAAAATTATTTTAAAAAAACTATGTGCTTAACTTCATGAAATCGAACTATATAACACTATATGAGAAACTACGTACTTAACTTCATGAAAACTAACGACACAAAACCGTATGTGAAACTAAGTGCTTATCTTCTTGAAAACTAATGAAACAACAATACGCATGAATCTCCGTGTTAAATCTCTTCAAAACTAACGATCAAACACAGTGTGTGAAACTATGTGCTTAACTTCTTGAGAACTTACCATATAAAACTGTATTAGAAACTACATGGTTAACTTCTACAAAACTAAGGATACAATACTGTGTGTGAATCTACATACTTAACTTTTATAAAACTAACGATACAACACTGTGTGTGAAACTATGTACTTATCTTCATGAGAAATTACCATATAACACTGTTTTAAAAACTACATGGTTAACTTCTTCAAAACTAACGATACAACACTGTGTGTGAAACTACATGCTTAACTTCTTCAAAACTATCGATACAACCCTAACCCTAACCCTAAACCTAACACTAACCCTAACCCTAACCCTAATCCAAACCCTAACCCTAACCCGAACCCTAACCCTAACCCTAACCCCAACCCTAACCCTAACCCTAATCCCAGCCCTAACCCTAACACTAACCCTAACCCTAACCCTAACCCTAACCTAACCCTAACCCTAACCCTAACCCTTAACCCTAACCCTAACCCTAACCCTAACCCTAACCCTAATCCTAGCCCTAACCCTAACCCTAACCCTAACCCTAACCCTAACCTCCAACCCTAACCCTAACCCTAATCCTAGCCCTAACCCTAACCCTAACCCTAACCCTAACCCTAACCTAACCCTAACCCTAACCCTAACCCAAACCCTAACCCTAACCTAACCATAACCATAACCCTAATCCTAGCCCTAACCCTAACCTTAACACTAACCCTAACCCTAACCCTAATTCTAAACTAACCTAACCCTAACCCTAACCCTAACCCTAACCCTAACCCTAACCCTAACCCTAACCCTAAACTTAACCCTAACTCTAACCCTAACACTAACCTATGTGCTTAACTTCATGAGAACTTACCATATAACTCTGTTTTAGAAACTACATGGTTAACTTCTTCAAAACTAACGATACAACACTGTGTGTGAATCTACATGCTTATCTTCTTCACAAATAACGATACAACACTGTGTGTGAAACTACTTGCTTATCTTTCTGAAAAATAACAATACAACACTGTGTGTGAAATTATGTGCTTAACTTAATGAAATCGAACTATATAACACTATATGAGAAACTACGTACTTAACTTCATGAAAAATAACGACACAACACTGTATGTGAAACTAAGTGCGTAAATTCTTGAAAACTAATGAAAGAACACTATGCATGAATCTGCGTGTTAAATCTTTTCAAAACTAACGATCAAACACATTGTGTGAAACTATGTGCTTAACTTCTTGAGAACTTACCATATAACACTGTATTAGAAACTACATGGTTAACTTCTTCAAAACTAAGGATACAACACTGTGTGTGAATCTACATAGTTAACTTTTATAAAACTAACGATACAACACTGTGTGTGAAACTATGTGCTTATCTTCATGAGAACTTACCATGTAACACTGTTTTAAAAACTACAAGGTTAACTTCTTCAAAACTAACGGTACAACCCTAAACTACCTAACTGCTTCAACCCTAACCCTAACCCTAACCCTAACCTAACCCTAACCCTAACCCTAACCCTAACCCTAACCCTAACCCTAACCCTAACCCTAAACCCAACCCTAACCCTAACCCTAACCCTAACCCTAACCCTAATCCTAGCCCTAACCCTAACCCTAACCCTAACCCTAACCTATGTGCTTAACTTCATGAGAACTTACCATATAACACTGTTTTAGAAACTACATGGTTAACTTCTTCAAGACTATCGATACAACACTGTGTGTGAATCTATATGCTTAACTTTTTCAAAACTAAAGAGACAATACTGTGTGTGAAACTACATGCTTAACTTCTTCAAAACTAATGATACAACACTGTGTGTGAAACTATGTACTTAACTTCATGGAAACCAACGATAAAACACTGTGTGTGAAACTATCTGCTTATCTTCATAAGAACTTACCAGATAACACTGTATTAGAAACAACATGCTTACATTCTTCAAAACTAACGATAAAACACTTAGGGTGAAACTATGTGCTTAACTTCATGAATTCTAACTAAGGAACACTACATGAGAAACTAAGTACTTAACTTCATGGAAAATAACGATACAACACTGCGTGTGAAACTATGTGCTTAACTTCTTGAGAACTTACCATATAACACTGTATTAGAGACTACATGCTTAACTTCTGCAAAACTAACGATACAACACTGTGTGTGAAATTATGTGCTTAATTTCTGGAGAACTTTCCATATGACACTGTATTAGAAACTACATGCTTAAATTCTTCAAAACTAAGGATACAAAACTGTGTGTGAAACTATGTGCTTAACTTCATGAGTACTTACCATATAACACTTAATTAGAAACAACATGGTTAACTTCTTCAAAACTAGAGATACAAGACTGTGTGTGAATCTACATACTTAACTTTTATAAAACTAAAGAGACAACACTGTGTGTGAAACTGTGTGCTTAACTTCATGAGAACTTACCATATAAAACTGTATTACAAACTACATGCTTAACTTCTTCAAAACTAACGATACAACACTGTGTGTGAATCTACATGCTTATCTTCTTCAAAACTAACGATATAACAATGTGTTTGAAATTAAATGCTTAACTTCCTGAAAAATAACGATACAACACAGTGTGTTAAACTATGTGCTTAACTTCATGAAATCGAACTATATAACACTATATGAGAAACTACGTACATAACATCATGAAAACTAACGACACAAAACCGTATGTGAAATAAAGTGCTTATCTTCATGAAAACTAATGAAACAACAATATGCATGAATCTGCAAGGTAAATCTCTTCAAAACTAACGATCAAACACAGTGTATGAAACTATGTGCTTATCTTCTTGAGAACTTACCATATAAAACTGTATTAGAAACTACATGGTTAACTTCTTCAAAACTAAGGATACAACACTGTGTGTGAATCTACATACTTAACTGTTATAAAACTAACTATACAACACTGTGTGTGAAACAATGTGCTTATCTTCATGAGAACTTACCATATAACACTGTTTTAAAAACTACATGGTTAACGTCTTCAAAACTAACAATACAACAATGTGTGTGAAACTACATGCTTACCTTCTTCAAAATTAACGATACAACCCTAACCCTAACGCTAAACCTAGCCCTAACCCTAACCCTAAGCCTAATCCTAACCCTAACCCTAACACTAACCCTAACCCTAACCCTAACCTAACCCTAACCCTAACCCTAACACTAACCTTAATCCTAACCCTAACCCTAACCCTAACCCTAACCCTAACCCTAACCATAACCTATGTGCTTAACATCATGAGAACTTACCATATAACACTGTTTTAGAAACTACATGGTTAACTTCTTCAAAACTAACGATACAACACTGTGTGTGAATCTACATGCTTATCTTCTTTACAAATAACGATACAAAACTGTGTGTGAAACTACATGCTTAACTTCTTCAAAACTAACGATACAACCCTAACCCTAACGCTAACCCTACCCCTAACCCTAACCCTAAACCTAACCCTAACCCTAACCCTAACCCTAACCCTAACCCTAACCTAACCCTAACCCTAACCCTAACCTAGCCCTAACCCTAACCCTAGCACTAATCCTAACCCTTACACTAACCCTAACCCTAACCCTAACCCTAACCCTAACCCTAACCTATTTGCTTAACTTCATGAGGACTTACCATATAACACTGTTTTAGAATCTACATGGATAACTTCTTCTAAACTAACGATACAACACTGTGTGTGAATCTACCTGCATAATATTTTCAAAAATAAAGAGACAACACTGTGTGTGAAACTACATGCTTAACTTCTTCAAAACTAATAATACAAAACTGTGTGTGAAACTATGTACTTAACTTCATGGAAACCAACGATACAACACTGTGTGTGAAACTATCTGCTTAACTTCATAAGAACTTACCAGATAACACTGTATTACAAAGGACATGCTTAACTTTCAAAACTAACGATACAACACTGTGTGTGAATCTACATGCTTAACTTCTTCAAAACTAATGATACAATACTGTGTGAGAAAGTACGTGCTTAAATTCTTCAAAACTAATGACACAACACTGCGTGTGAAACTATGTACTTAACTTCATGGAAACCAACGATACAACACTGTGTGTGAAACTATCTGCTTAACTTCATAAGAACTTACCAGATAACACTGTATTACAAAGGACATGCTTAACTTTCAAAACTAACGATAAAACACTGAGGGTGAAAATATGTGCTTAACTTCATGAATTATAACTATGGAACACTACATGAGAAACTAAGTACTTAACTTCATGGAAACTAACGATACAACACTGTGTGTGAAATTATGTCTTAATTTCTTGAGAACTTACCATATGACACTGTATTAGAAACTACATGCTTAAATTCTTCAAAACTAATGATACAAAACTGTGGGTGAAACTATGTGCTTAACTTCATGAGAACTTACCATATAACACTTAATTAGAAACTACATGGTTAACTTCTTCAAAACTAACGATACAACACTGTGTGTGAATCTACATGCTTAACTTGTTCAAAACTAGCGATACAACAATGTGTGTGAAACTACATGCTTAACTTCTTCACAAATAATGATACAACACTGTGTGTGAAACTGTGTGCTTAACTTCATCAGAACTTACCATATAAAACTGTATTAGAAACTACATGCTTAACTTCTTCAAAACTAACGATACAACACTGTGTGTGAATCTACATGCTTAACTTCTTCAAAACTAACGATACAACACTGTGTGTGAAACTACATGCTTAACTTCTTCAAAACTAACGATACAACCCTAACCCTAAACCTAACCCTAACCCTAACCCTAACCCTAACCCTAACCCTAACCCTAACCTAACCCTAACCCTAACCCTAACCCTAATCCTAACCTTAACCCTAACCCTAACCTATGTACTTAACTTCATGAGAACTTACCATATAACACTGTTTTAGAAACTACATGGTTAACTTCTTCAAAACTAACGATACAACACTGTGTGTGAATCTACATGCTTAAATTTCTGAAAAATAACGATACAACACTGTGTGTGAAACTGTGTGCTTAACTTCATGAAATCTAACTATATAATACTGTATGAGAAACTACGTACTTAACTTCATGAAAACTAACGACACAAAACCGTATGTGAAACTAAGTGCTTATCTTCTTGAAAACTAATGAAACAACAATATGCATGAATCTGCATGTTAAATCTCTTCAAAACTAACGATCAAACATAGTGTGTGAAAATATGTGCTTAACTTCTTGAGAAGTTACCATATAACACTGTATTAGAAACTACATGGTTAACTTCTAGAAAACTAAGGATACAACACTGTGTGTAAATCTACATACTTAACTTTTATAAAACTAACGATACAACATTGTGTGTGACACTATATGCTTATCTTCATGAGAACTTACAATATAACACTGTTTTAAAAACTACATGGTTAACGTCTTCAAAACTAACGATACAACAGTGTGTGTGAAACTACATGCTTACCTTTTTCAAAATTAACGATACAACCCTAACCCTGACCCTAAACGTAACCCTAACCATAACCCTAAGCCTAAGCCTAATCCTAACCCTAACCCTAACCCTAACCCTAACCCTAACCCTAACCCTAACCTAACCCTAACCCTAACCCTAATCCTAACCCTAACCTATGTGCTTAACTTCATGAGAATTTACCATGTAACACTGTTTTAAAAACTACATGGTTAACTTCTTCAATACTAACGATACAACACTGTGTGTGAAACTACATGCTTAACTTCTTCAAAACAAAGGATACAACCCTAACACTAACGCTAACCCTAACCCTAACCCTTACCCTAAACCTAACCCTAACCCTAACCCTAAACCTAACCTAACCCTAACCCTAACCCTAACCCTAATCCTAGCCCTAACCCTAACCCTACCCTAACTCTAACCCTAACCCTAACCCTAACCTATGTGCTTAACTTCATGAGAACTTACCATATAACACTGTTTTAGAAACTAACCCATGTGGTTAACTTCTTCAAAACTAAGGATACAACACTGTGTGTGAAACTACATGCTTGAATTCTTCAAAAGTAATGATACAACTCTAACCCTAACCCTAACCCTAACCCTAACCCTAACCCTAACCCTAACACTAACCTAACACTAACCCTAACCCTAACCCTAACCCTAACACTATCCCTAACCCTAACCCTAACCCTAACCCTAACCCTAACACTAACCCTAACCCTAACCCTAACCCTAACCCTAAACCTAACCCTAACTCTAATCCTAACCCTAACCCTAACCATAACCCTAACTCTAAACCTAACCCTAACCCTAACCCTAACCCTAACCCTACCCCTAACCTTAACACTAACCCTAACCATAACCGAAACCCTAACCTATGTTCTTAACTTCATGAGAACTTACAATATTACACTGTTTTAGAAACTACATGGTTAACTTCTTCAAAACTAAAGATACAACACTGTGTGTGAAACTACATGATTAACTTCTTCACAAATAACGATACAACACTGTGTGTGAAACTACGTGCTTAACTTCATGAGAACTTACCATATAAAACTGTATTAGAAACTACATGCTTAACTTCTGCAAAACTAATTATACAACACTGTGTGTGAATCTACATGCTTATCTTCTTCAAAACTGACGATACAACAATGTGTGTGAAACTACATGCTTAACTTCCTGAAAAATAAAGGTACAACACTCTGTGTGACACTACGTACTTAAGTTCATGAAAACTAACGACAAAACACGGTATGTGAAAGTAAGAGCATAACTTCTTGAAAACTAATGAAAGAACACTATGCATGAATCTGCGTGTTAAATCTCTTCAAAACTAACGATGAAACACAGTGTGTGAAACTATCTGCTTAACTTCTTGAGAACTTACCATATAACACTGTATTGGAAACTACATGGTTAACTTCTTCAAAACTAAGGATACAACACTGTGTGTGAATCAACATACTTAACTTTTATAAAACTAACGATACAACACTGTTTGTGAAACTATGTGCTTATCTTCATGAGAACACTGTTTTAAAAACTACATGGTTACCTTCTTCAAAACTAACGATACAACACTGTGTGTGAAACTACATGCTTAAATTCTTCAAAACTAACGATACAACCCTAACCCTAAGGCTAACCCTAACCCTAACCCTAACCCTAACCCTAACCCTAACCCTAACCCTAACGCTAACCCTAAACCTAACCCTAACTCTAACCCTAAACCTAAACCTAACCCTAACCCTAACCCTAACCTTAACCCTAACTTAACCCTAACCCTAACCCTAACCCTAACCCTAATTCTAGCCCTAACCCTAACACTAACCCTAACACTAACTCTAACCCTAACCCTAACCCTAACCCTAAACCTAACCCTAAGCTATGTGCTTAACTTCATGAGAACTTACCATATAACACTGTTTTAGAAACTACATGGTTAACTTCTTCAAAACTAACAATACAACACTGTGTGTGAATCTACATGCTTAACTTTTTCAAAACAAAAGAGACAACACTGTGTGTGAAACTACATGCTTAACTTTTTCAAAATTAAAGATACAACACTGTGTGTGAAACTATGTGCTTATCTTCATGAGAACACTTCTTTAAAAACTACATGGTTAACTTCTTCAAAACTAACGATACAACACTGTGTGTGAAACTACATGCTTAAATTGTTCAAAACTAACAATACAACCCTAACCCTAACACTAACCCCAACCCTAACCCTAACCCTAACGCTAACCCTAATTCTAGCCCTAACCTAACCCTAACCCTAACCCTAACCCTAACCCTAACCCTAACTCTAAACCTAAACCTAACCTTAACTCTAACCCTAAACCTAACTCTAACCCTAACCTTAACCTTAACCCTAACCTAACCCTAACCCTAACCCTAACCCTAATTCTAGCCCTAACCCTAACCCTAATCCTAACACTAACTCTAACCCTAACCCTAACCCTAACCTATGTGCTTAACTTCATGAGAACTTACCATATAACACTATTTTAGAAACTACATGGTTAACTTCTTCAAAACTAATGATACAACACTGTGTGTGAATCTACATGCTTAACTTCTTCAAAACTAAAGATACAACACTGTGTGTGAAACTATGTACTTAACTTCATGGAAACCAACGATACAATACTGTGTGTCAAACTATCTGCTTAACTTCATAAGAGCTTACCAGATAACACTGTATTACAATCGACATGCTTAACTTCTTCAAAACTAACGATCAAACACATTGTGTGAAATTATGTGCTTAACTTCTTGAGAACTTATCATATAACACTTTATTAGAAACTACATGGATAACTTCTTCAAAACTAAGGATACAACACTGTGTGAATCTACATACTTAACTTCTATAAAACTAACGATACAACACTGTGTGTGAAACTACATGCTTAACTTCTTCAAAACTAACGATACAACCCTAACCCTAACCCTAACCCTAACCCTAACTCTAACTCTAATCTTAACCCTAACCCTAACCGTAACCCTACCCCTATCCCTAACCCTAACCATAACCCTAACCTAACCCTAACCCTAACCCTAACCCTAACCCTAACCCTAACCCTAACCCTAACCCTAACCCCATGTACTTAACTTCTTGAGAACTTACCATATAACACTGTATTAGAAACTACATGGTTAACTTCTTCAAAACGAAGGATACAACACTGTGTGTGAATCTACATACTTAAGTTTTATAAAACTAACGATACAACACTGTGTGTGAAAGAATGTGCTTATCTTCATGAGAACATATCATGTAACATTGTTTTAGAAACTACATGGTTAACTTCTTCAAAACTAAAGATTCAATACTGTGTGTTAATCTACATACTTAACTTTTATAAAATTAACGATACAACACTCTGTGTGAATCTATGTGCTTATCTTCATGAGAACACTTCTTTAAAAACTACATGGTTAACTTCTTCAAAACTAACGATACAACAATGTGTGTGAAACTACATGCTTAAATTGTTCAAAACTAACAATACAACCCTAACCCTAACGCTAACCCTAACCCTAACCCTAACCCTAACCTAACCCTAACCCTAACACTAACCCCAACACTAACCCTAACCCTAAACCTAACCCTAACACTAACCCTAACCTATGTGCCTAACTTTATGGGAACTAACCATATAACAGTGTTTTACAAACTACATGGTTAACTTCTTCAAAACTAAAGATACAACACTGTGTGTGAAACTACATGCTTAACTTCTTCACAAATACGATACAACACTGTGTGTGAAACTACGTGCTTATCTTCATGAGAACATACCATATAGCACTATATTAGAAACTACATGCTTAACTTCTTCAAAACTAATTATACAACACTGTCTGTGAATCTACATGCTTATCTTCTTCAAAGCTAACGATACAACCATGTGTGTGAAACTACATGCTTAACTTCCTGAAAAATAACGATACTACACTGTGTGAAACTATGTGCTTAAGTTCATGAAATCTAACTATATAACACTATATGAGAAACTATGTGCTTAACTTCATGAAATCTAAATATATAACACTATATGAGAAAGTACCTACTTAACTTCATGAAAACTAACCACACAACACCGTATGTGAAACTAAGGGCATAACTTCTTGAAAACTAATGAAAGAACACTATGCATGAATCTGCGTGTTAAATCTCTTGAAAACTAACGATACAACACTGTGTGTGAAACTATGTGCTTATCTTCATGAGAACACTGTTTTAAAAACTACATGGTTACCTTTTTCAAAAATAACGTTACAACACTGTGTGTGAAACTACATGCTTAAATTCTTCAAAACTAACGATACAACCCTAACCCTAAGGCTAACCCTAACCCTAACCCTAAACCTAACCCTAACCCTAACCCTAACACTAACCCTAACCCTAACGCTAACCCTAACCTATGTGCTTAACTTCATGAGAACTTACCATATAACACTGTTTTAGAAACTACATGTTTAATGTCTTCAAAACTTAAGATACAACACTTTGTGTGAAACTACATGCTTAAATTCTTCAAAACTAACGATACAACCCTAACCCTAAGGCTAACCCTAACCCTTACCCTAACCCTAACCCTAACCCTAACTCTAATCCTAACCCTAACCCTAACCCTAACCCTAACCCTAACCCTATCCGTAACCCTAACCCTAACCGTAAACCTAAACCTAACCCTAACCCTAACACTAACCCTAACCCTAACCGTAACCCTAACCTATGTTCTTAACTTCATGAGAACTTACCATATAACACTGTTTTAGAAACTACATGGTTAACTTCTTCAAAACTAAAGATACAACACTGTGTGTGAAACTACATGATTAACTTCTTCACAAATAACGATACAACACTGTGTGTGAAACTACGAGCTTAACTTCATGAGAACTTACCATATAACACTGTATTAGAAACTACATGCTTAACTTCTGCAAAACTAATTATACAACACTGTGTGTGAATCTACATGCTTATCTTCTTCAAAACTGACGATACAACAATGTGTGTGAAACTACATGCTTAACTTCCTGAAAAATAAAGGTACAACACTCTGTGTGACACTACGTACTTAAGTTCATGAAAACTAACGACACAACACGGTATGTGAAAGTAAGAGCATAACTTCTTGAAAACTAATGAAAGAACACTATGCATGAATCTGCGTGTTAAATCTTTTCAAAACTAACGATCAAACACAGTGTGTGAAACTATGTGCTTAACTTCTTGAGAAGTTACCATATAACACTGTATTAGAAACTACATGGTTAACTTCGTCAAAACTAAGGATACAACACTGTGTGTGAATCAACATACTTAACTTTTATAAAACTAATGATACAACACTGTTTGTGTTGAGAACACTGTTTTAAAAACTACGTGGTTACCTTCTTCAAACCTAACGATACAACACTGTGTGTGAATCTACATGCTTAAATTCTTCAAAACTAACGATACAACCCTAACCCTAAGGCTAACCCTAACCCTAACCATAACCCTAACCCTAACCCTAACCCTAACCTATGTGCTTAACTTCATGAGAACTTACCATATAACACTGTTTTCGAAACTACATGGTTAACTTCTTCAAAACTAATTATACAACACTGTGTGTGAATCGACATGCTGATCTTCTTCAAAACTAACGATACAACAATGTGTGTGAAACTACATGCTTTACTTCCTGAAAAAGAACGATATAACACTGTGTGTGAAACTATGTGCTTAAGTTCATGAAATCTAACTATATAACACTATGTGAGAAACTACGTACTTAACTTCATGAAAAATAACGACACAACACCTTTTGTGAAATTAAGTGCGTAACTTCTTGAAAACTAATGAAAGTACACTATGCATGAATCTGCGTGTTAAATCTCTTCAAAACTAACGATCAAACACAGTGTGTGAAACTATGTGCTTAACTTCTTGATAACTTTCCATATAACACTGTATTAGAAACTGCATGGTTAACTTCTTCAAAACTAAGGATACAACACTGTGTGGGAATCTACATACTTATCTTTTATGAAACTAACGATACAATACTGTGTGTGAATCTATGTGCTTATCTTCATGAGAACTTACCATGGAACACTGTTTTAAAAACTACATGGTTAACTTCTTCAAAACTAAGGATACAACCATAACCCTAACGCTAACCCTAACCCTAACCCAAACTCTAAACCTAAACCTAACCCTAACCCTAACCCCAACCCTAACCTACCCCTAAACCTAACCATAACACTAAACCTAATCCTAGCCCTAACCCTAACCCTAACCCTAACCCTAACCCTAACCTAACCCTAACCCTAACCCAAACCCTAACCCTAACCGTAACCCTAACACTAAAACTAACCCTAACCCTAACCCTAACCCTAACCCTAACCCTAACCCTAACCTATGTGCTTAACTTCATGAGAACTTACCATATAATACTGTTTTAGAAAATACATGGTTAACTTCTTCAAAACTAACGATACAACACTGTGTGTGAAACTACATGCTTAACTTCTTCAAAACTAAGGATACAACCGTAACCCTAACGCTAACCCTAACCCTAACCCAAACTCTAAACCTAAACCTAACCCTAACCCTAACCCCAACCCTAACCTACCCCTAAACCTAACCATAACATTAAACCTAATCCTAGCCCTAACAATAACCCTAACCCTAACCCTAACCTAACCCTAACCCTAACCCAAACCCTAACCCTAACCGTAACCCTAACACTAAAACTAACCCTAACCCTAACCCTAACCCTAACCCTAACCTATGTGCTTAACTTCATGAGAACTTACCATATAATACTGTTTTAGAAAATACATGGTTAACTTCTTCAAAACTAACGATACAACACTGTGTGTGAATCTTCATGCTTAACTATTGAAAAACTAAAGAGACAACACTGTGTGTGAAACTACATGCTTAACTTCTTCAAAACTAAACATACACCACTGTGTGTGAAACTATCTTCTTAACTTCATAAGAACTTACCAGATAACACTGTATTACAATCGACATGCTTAACTTCTTCAAAACTAATGATAAAACACTGAGGGTGAAACTATGTGCTTAACTTCATGAATTCTAACTATGGAACACTACATGAGAAACTAAGTACTTAACTTCATGGAAACTAACGATACAACACTGTGTGTGAAACTATCTGCTTAACCTCATAAGAACTTACCAGATAACACTGTATTAAAAACGACATGCTTAACTTTCAAAACTAACGATAAAACACTGAGGGTGAAACTAAGTGGTTAACTTCATGAATTCTAACTCCGGAACACTACATGAGGAACTAAGTACTTAACTTCATGGAAATTAACGATACAACACTGTGTGTGAAATTATGTGCTTAATTTCTTGAGAACTTACCATATAAAACTGTATTAGAAACTACATGGTTAACTTCTGCAAAACTAAGGATACAACACTGTGTGAATTTACATGGTTAACTTTTTCAAAACTAACGATACAACACTGTGTGTGAAACTACATGCTTAACTTCTTCAAAACTAACGATACAACACTGTGTGTGAATCTCCATGCTTAACTTCTTCAAAACTAATGACACAACCCTAACCCTAACCCTAACCCTAACCCTAACCCAAAACTAAGGATACAACCCTAACACTAACGCTAACCCTAACCCTAAACCTTACCCTAAACCTAACCCTAACCCTAACCCTAACCCTAACCTAACCCTAACCCTAACCCTAACCCTAACCCTAACCCTAATCCTAGCCCTAACCCTAACCCTAACCCTAACTCTAACCCTAACCCTAACCCTATCCCTAACCCTAACCCTAATCCTAACCTTAACCCTAACCCTAACCCTAACCCTAACCTATGTGCTTAACTTCATGAGAACTTACCATGTAACACTGTTTTAAAAACTACATGGTTAACTTCTTCAAAACTAACGATACAACACTGCGTGTGAAACTACATGCTTAACTTCTTCAAAACAAAGGATACAACCCTAACACTAACGCTAACCCTAACCCTAACCCTTACCCTAAACCTAACCCTAACCCTAACCCTAACCTAACCCTAACCCTAACCCTAACCCTAACCCTAATCCTAGCCCTAACCCTAACCCTAACCCTAACTCTAACCCTAACCCTAACCCTAACCTATGTGCTTAACTTCATGAGAACTTACCATATAACACTGTTTTAGAAACTAACCCATGTGGTTAACTTCTTCAAAACTATCGATACAACACTGTGTGTGAATCTACATGCTTAACTTGTTCAAAACTAAAGAGACAACCCTGTGTGTGAAACTACATGCATAACTTCTTCACAAGTAACGATACAACACTGTGTGTGAAACTGTGTGCTTAACTTCATGAGAACTTACCATATAAAACTGTATTACAAACTACATGCTTAACTTCTTCAAAACTAACGATACAACACTGTGTGTGAATCTACATGCTTATCTTCTTCAAAACTAACGTTATAACAATGTGTTTGAAATTAAATGCTTAACTTCCTGAAAAATAACGATACAACACAGTGTGTTAAACTATGTGCTTAACTTCATGAAATCGAACTATATAACACTATATGAGAAACTACGTACATAACATCATGAAAACTAACGACACAAAACCGTATGTGAAATAAAGTGCTTATCTTCATGAAAACTAATGAAACAACAATATGCATGAATCTGCAAGGTAAATCTCTTCAAAACTAACGATCAAACACAGTGTATGAAACTATGTGCTTATCTTCTTGAGAACTTACCATATAAATCTGTATTAGAAACTACATGGTGAACTTCTTCAAAACTAAGGATACAACACTGTGTGTGAATCTACATACTTAACTGTTATAAAACTAACTCTACAACACTGTGTGTGAAACAATGTGCTTATCTTCATGAGAACTTACCATATAACACTGTTTTAAAAACTACATGGTTAACGTCTTCAAAACTAACAATACAACAATGTTTGTGAAACTACATGCTTACCTTCTTCAAAATTAACGATACAACCCTAACCCTAACGCTAAACCTAGCCCTAACCCTAACCCTAAGCCTAATCCTAACCCTAACCCTAACACTAACCCTAACCCTAACCCTAACCTAACCCTAACCCTAACCCTAACACTAACCTTAATCCTAACCCTAACCCTAACACCTAACCCTAACCCTAACCATAACCTATGTGCTTAACATCATGAGAACTTACCATATAACACTGTTTTAGAAACTACATGGTTAACTTCTTCAAAACTAACGATACAACACTGTGTGTGAATCTACATGCTTATCTTCTTTACAAATAACGATACAAAACTGTGTGTGAAACTACATGCTTAACTTCTTCAAAACTAACGATACAACCCTAACCCTAACGCTAACCCTACCCCTAACCCTAACCCTAAACCTAACCCTAACCCTAACCCTAACCCTAACCCTAACCTAACCCTAACCCTAACCCTAACCTAGCCCTAACCCTAACCCTAGCACTAATCCTAACACTAATCCTAACCCTTACACTAACCCTAACCCTAACCCTAACCCTAACCCTAACCCTAACCTATTTGCTTAACTTCATGAGGACTTACCATATAACACTGTTTTAGAATCTACATGGATAACTTCTTCTAAACTAACGATACAACACTGTGTGTGAATCTACCTGCATAATATTTTCAAAAATAAAGAGACAACACTGTGTGTGAAACTACATGCTTAACTTCTTCAAAACTAATAATACAAAACTGTGTGTGAAACTATGTACTTAACTTCATGGAAACCAACGATACAACACTGTGTGTGAAACTATCTGCTTAACTTCATAAGAACTTACCAGATAACACTGTATTACAAAGGACATCCTTAACTTTCAAAACTAACGATACAACACTGTGTATGAATCTACATGCTTAACTTCTTCAAAACTAATGATACAATACTGTGTGAGAAAGTACGTGCTTAAATTCTTCAAAACTAATGACACAACACTGCGTGTGAAACTATGTACTTAACTTCATGGAAACCAACGATACAACACTGTGTGTGAAACTATCTGCTTAACTTCATAAGAACTTACCAGATAACACTGTATTACAAAGGACATGCTTAACTTTCAAAACTAACGATAAAACACTGAGGGTGAAAATATGTGCTTAACTTCATGAATTATAACTATGGAACACTACATGAGAAACTAAGTACTTAACTTCATGGAAACTAACGATACAACACTGTGTGTGAAATTATGTCTTAAATTCTTGAGAACTTACCATATGACACTGTATTAGAAACTACATGCTTAAATTCTTCAAAACTAACGATACAAAACTGTGGGTGAAACTATGTGCTTAACTTCATGAGAACTTACCATATAACACTTCATTAGAAACTACATGGTTAACTTCTTCAAAACTAACGATACAACACTGTGTGTGAATCTACATGCTTAACTTGTTCAAAACTAGCGATACAACAATGTGTGTGAAACTACATGCTTAACTTCTTCACAAATAATGATACAACACTGTGTGTGAAACTGTGTGCTTAACTTCATCAGAACTTACCATATAAAACTGTATTAGAAACTACATGCTTAACTTCTTCAAAACTAACGATACAACACTGTGTGTGAAACTACATGCTTAACTTCTTCAAAACTAACGATACAACCCTAACCCTAAACCTAACCCTAACCCTAACCCTAACCCTAACCCTAACCCTAACCCTAACCCTAACCTAACCCTAACCCTAACCCTAACCCTAATCCTAACCTTAACCCTAACCCTAACCTATGTACTTAACTTCATGAGAACTTACCATATAACACTGTTTTAGAAACTACATGGTTAACTTCTTCAAAACTAACGATACAACACTGTGTGTGAATCTACATGCTTAAATTTCTGAAAAATAACGATACAACACTGTGTGTGAAACTGTGTGCTTAACTTCATGAAATCTAACTATATAATACTGTATGAGAAACTACGTACTTAACTTCATGAAAACTAACGACACAAAACCGTATGTGAAACTAAGTGCTTATCTTCTTGAAAACTAATGAAACAACAATATGCATGAATCTGCATGTTAAATCTCTTCAAAACTAACGATCAAACATAGTGTGTGAAAATATGTGCTTAACTTCTTGAGAAGTTACCATATAACACTGTATTAGAAACTACATGGTTAACTTCTAGAAAACTAAGGATACAACACTGTGTGTAAATCTACATACTTAACTTTTATAAAACTAACGATACAACATTGTGTGTGACACTATGTGCTTATCTTCATGAGAACTTACAATATAACACTGTTTTAAAAACTACATGGTTAACGTCTTCAAAACTAACGATACAACAGTGTGTGTGAAACTACATGCTTACCTTTTTCAAAACTAACGATACAACCCTAACCCTGACCCTAAACGTAACCCTAACCATAACCCTAAGCCTAATCCTAACCCTAACCCTAACCCTAACCCTAACCCTAACCCTAACCTAACCCTAACCTTAACCCTAACCCTAACCCTAATCCTAACCTTAACCCTAACCCTAACCCTAACCCTAACCCTAACCTATGTGCTTAACTTCATGAGAACTTACCATGTAACACTGTTTTAAAAACTACATGGTTAACTTCTTCAAAACTAACGATACAACACTGTGTGTGAAACTACATGCTTAACTTCTTCAAAACTAAGGATACAACCCTAACACTAACGCTAACCCTAACCCTAACCCTTGCCCTAAACCTAACCCTAACCCTAACCCTAACCCTAACCATAACCCTAACCTAACCCTAACCCTAACCCTAACCCTAATCCTAGCCCTAACCCTAACCCTAACCCTAACTCTAACCCTAACCCTAACCCTAATCCTAACCCTAATCCTAACCTTAACCCTAACCCTAACCCTAACCCTAACCTATGTGCTTAACTTCATGAGAATTTACCATGTAACACTGTTTTAAAAACTACATGGTTAACTTCTTCAATACTAACGATACAACACTGTGTGTGAAACTACATGCTTAACTTCTTCAAAACAAAGGATACAACCCTAACACTAACGCTAACCCTAACCCTAACCCTTACCCTAAACCTAACCCTAACCCTAACCCTAAACCTAACCTAACCCTAACCCTAACCCTAACCCTAATCCTAGCCCTAACCCTAACCCTAACCCTAACTCTAACCCTAACCCTAACCCTAACCTATGTGCTTAACTTCATGAGAACTTACCATATAACACTGTTTTAGAAACTAACCCATGTGGTTAACTTCTTCAAAACTATCGATACAACACTGTGTGTGAATCTACATGCTTAACTTTTTCAAAACTAAAGAGACAACCCTGTGTGTGAAACTACATGCTTAACTTCTTCACAAGTAACGATACAACACTGTGTGTGAAACTGTGTGCTTAACTTCATGAGAACTTACCATATAAAACTGTATTACAAACTACATGCTTAACTTCTTCAAAACTAACGATACAACACTGTGTGTGAATCTACATGCTTATCTTCTTCAAAACTAACGATATAACAATGTGTTTGAAATTAAATGCTTAACTTCCTGAAAAATAACGATACAACACAGTGTGTTAAACTATGTGCTTAACTTCATGAAATCGAACTATATAACACTATATGAGAAACTACGTACATAACATCATGAAAACTAACGACACAAAACCGTATGTGAAATAAAGTGCTTATCTTCTTGAAAACTAATGAAACAACAATATGCATGAATCTGCATGGTAAATCTCTTCAAAACTAACGAACAAACACAGTGTGTGAAACTATGTGCTTATCTTCTTGAGAACTTACCATATAAAACTGTATTAGGAACTACATGGTTAACTTCTTCAAAACTAGGGATACAACACAGTGTGTGAATCTACATACTTAACTTTAATAAAACTAACGATACCACACTGTGTGTGAAACTATGTGCTTATCTTCATGAGAACTTACCATATAACACTGTTTTAAAAACTACATGGTTAACGTCTTAAAAACTAACAATACAACGTGTGTGAAACTACATGCTTACCTTCTTCAAAATTAACGATACAACCCTAACCCTAACCCTAAACCTAACCCTAACCCTAACCCTAAGCCTAATCCTAACCCTAACCCTAACACTAACCCTAACCCTAACCCTAACCTAACCCTAACCCTAACCCTAACACTAACCCTAACCCTAACCCTAATCCTAACCCTAACCCTAACCCTAACCCTAAACCTAACCCTAACCCTAACCATAACCTATGTGCTTAACATCATGAGAACTTACCATATAACACTGTTTTAGAAACTACATGGTTAACTTCTTCAAAACTAACGATACAACACTGTGTGTGAATCTACATGCTTATCTTCTTTACAAATAACGATACAAAACTGTGTGTGAAACTACATGCTTAACTTCTTCAAAACTAACGATACAACCCTAACCCTAACGCTAACCCTACCCCTAACCCTAACCCTAAACCTAACCCTAACCCTAACCCTAACCCTAACTCTAACCCTAACCCTAACCCTAACCTAACCCTAACCCTAACCCTAACCCTAACCTAGCCCTAACCCTAACCCTAGCCCTAATCCTAACACTAATCCTAACCCTAACACTAACCCTAACCCTAACCCCAACCCTAACCTATTTGCTTAACTTCATGAGAACTTACCATATAACACTGTTTTAGAAACTACATGGATAACTTCTTCTAAACTAACGATACAACACTGTGTGTGAATCTACCTGCTTAATATTTTCAAAAATAAAGAGACAACACTGTGTGTGAAACTACATGCTTAACTTCTTCAAAACTAATGATACAACACTGTGTGTGAAACTATGTACTTAACGCATGGAAACCAACGATACAACACTGTGTGTGAAACTATCTGCTTAACTTCATAAGAAATTACCAGATAACACTGTATTACAATGGACATGCTTAACTTTCAAAACTAACGATAAAACACTGAGTGTGAAACTAAGTGCTTAACCTCATGAATTCTAACTGTGGAAGACTACATGAGAAACTAAGTACTTAACTTCATGGAAACTAACGATACAACACTGTGTTTGAAATTATGTGCTTAATTTCTTGAGAACTTACCATATGACACAGTATTAAAAACTACATGCTTAAATTCTTCAAAACTAACGATACAAAACTGTGTGTGAAACTATGTGCTTAACTTCATGAGAACTTACCATATAACACTTAATTAGAAACTACATGGTTAACTTCTTCAAAACTAACGATACAACACTGTGTGTGAAACTATGTGCTTAACTTCATGAGAACTTACCATATAACACTTAATTAGAAACTACATGCTTAACTTCTTCAAAACTAACGATACAACACTGTGTGTGAATCTACATGCTTAATTTGTTCAAAACTAGCGATACAACACTGTGTGTGAAACTGTGTGCTTAACTTCATCAGAACTTACCATATAAAACTGTATTACAAACTACATGCTTAACTTCTTCAAAACTAACGATACAACACTGTGTGTGAATCTACATGCTTATCTTCTTCAAAACTAACGATACAACAATGTGTTTGAAACTAAATGCTTAACTTCCTGAAAAATAACGATACAACACAGTGTGTTAAACTATGTGCTTAACCTCATGTAATCTAACTATATAACACTATATGAGAAACTACGTACTTAACTTCATGAAAACTAACGACACAAATCCGTATGTGAAACTAAGTGCTTATCTTCTTGAAAACTAATGAAACAACAATATGCATGAATCTGCATGTTAAATCTCTTCAAAACTAACGATCAAACACAGTGTGTGAAACTATGTGCTTAACTTCTTGAGAACTTACCATATAAAACTGTATTAGAAACTACATGGTTAACTTCTACAAAACTAAGGATACAACACTGTGTGAATCTACATACTTAACTTTTATAAAACTAACGATACAACACTGTGTGTGAAACTATGTGCTTATCTTCATGAGAACTTACCATATAACACTGTTTTAAAAACTACATGGTTAACGTCTTAAAAACTAACAATACAACACTGTGTGTGAAACTACATGCTTACCTTCTTCAAAACTAACGATACAACCCTAACCCTAAACCTAAACGTAACCCTGACCCTAACCCTAAGCCTAATCCTAACCCTAACCCTAAACTTAACCCTAACCCCAACCTTAACCTAACCCTAACCCTAACCCTAACCCTAACCCTAATCCTAACCCTAACCCTAACCCTAACCCTAACCTATGTGCTTAAATTCATGAGAACTTACCATGTAACACTGTTTTAAAAACTACATGGTTAACTTCTTCAAAACTAACGATACAACACTGTGTGTGAAGCTACATGCTTAACTTCTTCAAAAATAAGGATACAACCCTAACACTAACGCTAACCCTAATCCTGACCTTTACCCTAAACCTAACCCTAACCCTAACCCTAACCCTAACCCAAACCCTAACCCCAAACCTAACCCAAATCCTAGCCCTAACCCTAACCCTAACCCTAACTCTAACCCTAACCCTAACCCTAACCTATGTGCTTAACTTCATGAGAACTTACCATATAACACTGTTTTAGAAACTACATGGTTAACTTCTTCAAAACTATCGATACAACACTGTGTGAGAATCTACATGCTTAACTTCTTCAAAACTAATGATACAATACTGTGTGAGAAAGTATGTGCTTAACTTCTTCAAAACTAATGATACAACACTGTGTGTGAAACTATGTACTTAACTTCATGGAAACCAACGATAAACACTGTGTGTGAAACTATCTGCTTAACTTCATAAGAACTTACCAGATAACACTGTATTACAAAGGACATGCTTAACTTTCAAAACTAACGATAAAACACTGAGGGTGAAAATATGTGCTTAACTTCATGAATTCTAACTATGGAACACTACATGAGAAACTAAGTACTTAACTTCATGGAAACTAACGATACAACACTGTGTGTGAAATTATGTCTTAATTTCTTGAGAACTTACCATATGACACTGTATTAGAAACTACATGCTTAAATTCTTCAAAACTAACGATACAAAACTGTGTGTGAAACTATGTGCTTAACTTCATGAGAACTTACCATATAACACTTAATTAGAAACTACATGGTTAACTTCTTCAAAACTAACGATACAACACTGTGTGTGAATCTACATGCTTAACTTGTTCAAAACTAACGATACAACAATGTGTGTGAAACTACATGCTTAACTTCTTCACAAGTAATGATACAACACTGTGTGTGAAACTGTGTGCTTAACTTCATCAGAACTTACCATATAAAACTGTATTACAAACTACATGCTTAACTTCTTCAAAACTAACGATACAACACTGTGTGTGAATCTACATGCTTATCTTCTTCAAAACTAACGATACAACAATGTGTTTGAAACTAAATGCTTAACTTCCTGAAAAATAACGATACAACACAGTGTGTTAAACTATGTGCTTAACCTCATGTAATCTAACTATATAACACTATATGAGAAACTACGTATTTAACTTCATGAAAACTAACGACACAAATCCGTATGTGAAACTAAGTGCTTATCTTCTTGAAAACTAATGAAACAGCAATATGCATGAATCTGCATGTTAAATCTCTTCAAAACTAACGATCAAACACAGTGTGTGAAACTATGTGCTTAACTTCTTGAGAACTTACCATATAAAACTGTATTAGAAACTACATGGTTAACTTCTACAAAACTAAGGATACAACACTGTGTGAATCTACATACTTAACTTTTCAAAAACTAACGATACAACACTGTGTGTGAAACTATGTGCTTATCTTCATGAGAACTTACCATATAACACTGTTTTAAAAACTACATGGTTAACGTCTTAAAAACTAACAATACAACACTGTGTGTGAAACTACATGCTTACCTTCTTCAAAACTAACGATACAACCCTAACCCTAAACCTAAACGTAACCCTGACCCTAACCCTAAGCCTAATCCTAACCCTAACCCTAAACTTAACCCTAACCCCAACCTTAACCTAACCCTAACCCTAACCCTAACCCTAACCCTAATCCTAACCCTAACCCTAACCCTAACCCTAACCCTAACCTATGTGCTTAAATTCATGAGAACTTACCATGTAACACTGTTTTAAAAACTACATGGTTAACTTCTTCAAAACTAACGATACAACACTGTGTGTGAAGCTACATGCTTAACTTCTTCAAAAATAAGGATACAACCCTAACACTAACGCTAACCCTAATCCTGACCTTTACCCTAAACCTAACCCTAACCCTAACCCTAACCCTAACCCAAACCCTAACCCCAACCCTAACCCTAATCCTAGCCCTAACCCTAACCCTAACCCTAACTCTAACCCTAACCCTAACCCTAACCTATGTGCTTAACTTCATGAGAACTTACCATATAACACTGTTTTCGAAACTACATGGTTAACTTCTTCAAAACTATCGATACAACACTGTGTGAGAATCTACATGCTTAACTTCTTCAAAACTAATGATACAATACTGTGTGAGAAAGTATGTGCTTAACTTCTTCAAAACTAATGATACAACACTGTGTGTGAAACTATGTACTTAACTTCATGGAAACCAATGATAAACACTGTGTGTGAAACTATCTGCTTAACTTCATAAGAACTTACCAGATAACACTGTATTACAAAGGACATGCTTAACTTTCAAAACTAACGATAAAACACTGAGGGTGAAAATATGTGCTTAACTTCATGAATTATAACTATGGAACACTACATGAGAAACTAAGTACTTAACTTCATGGAAACTAACGATACAACACTGTGTGTGAAATTATGTCTTAATTTCTTGAGAACTTACCATATGACACTGTATTAGAAACTACATGCTTAAATTCTTCAAAACTAACGATACAAAACTGTGTGTGAAACTATGTGCTTAACTTCATGAGAACTTACCATATAACACTTAATTAGAAACTACATGGTTAACTTCTTCAAAACTAACGATACAACACTGTGTGTGAATCTACATGCTTAACTTGTTCAAAACTAACGATACAACAATGTGTGTGAAACTACATGCTTAACTTCTTCACAAGTAATGATACAACACTGTGTGTGAAACTGTGTGCTTAACTTCATCAGAACTTACCATATAAAACTGTATTACAAACTACATGCTTAACTTCTTCAAAACTAACGATACAACACTGTGTGTGAATCTACATGCTTATCTTCTTCAAAACTAACGATACAACAATGTGTTTGAAACTAAATGCTTAACTTCCTGAAAAATAACGATACAACACAGTGTGTTAAACTATGTGCTTAACCTCATGTAATCTAACTATATAACACTATATGAGAAACTACGTATTTAACTTCATGAAAACTAACGACACAAATCCGTATGTGAAACTAAGTGCTTATCTTCTTGAAAACTAATGAAACAGCAATATGCATGAATCTGCATGTTAAATCTCTTCAAAACTAACGATCAAACACAGTGTGTGAAACTATGTGCTTAACTTCTTGAGAACTTACCATATAAAACTGTATTAGAAACTACATGGTTAACTTCTTCAAAACTAAGTATACAACACTGTGTGTGAATCTACATACTTAACTTTTCTAAAACTAACGATACAACACTGTGTGTGAAACTATGTGCTTATCTTCATGAGAACTTACCATATAACACTGTTTTAAAAACTACATGGTTAACGTCTTCAAAATTAACAATACAACGTGTGTGAAAATACATGCTTACCTTCTTCAAAATTAACGATACAACCCTAACCCTAACCGTAAACCTAACCCTAACCCTAAGCCTAATCCTAACCCTAACCCTAACCATAACCCTAATCCTAACCCTAACCCTAACCCTAACGTAACCCTAACCCTAACCCTAACCCTAACCTAACCCTAACCCTAACCCTAACCCTAATCCTAGCCCTAACCCTAACCCTAGCCCTAATCCTAACACTAACCCTAACCCTAACACTAACCCTAACCCTAACCCTAACCCTAACCTATTTGCTTAACTTCATGAGAACTTACCATATAACACTGTTTTAGAGACTACATGGTTAACTTCTTCAAAACTAACGATACAACACTGTGTGTGAATCTACATGCTTAACTTTTTCAAAACTAAAGAGACAACACTGTGTGTGAAACTACATGCTTAACTTCTTCAAAACTAACAATACAACACTAACCCTAACCCTAACCCTAACCCTAACCCTAACCCTAACCCAAACACTAACCCTAACCCTAACCCTAACCCTAACCCTAACCTATTTGCTTAACTTCATGGAAACTTACCGTATAACACTGTTTTAGAAACTACATCGTTAACTTCTTCAAAACTAACGATACAACACTGTGTGTGAATCTACATGCTTATCTTCTTCAAAACTAACGATACAACAATGTGTGTGAAACTACATGCTTAACTTCCTGAAAAATAACGATACAGCACTGTGTGTGAAACTATGTGCTTAACTTCATGAAATCTAACTATATAACACTATATGAGAAACTATGCACTTAACTTCATGTAAACTAACGACACAACACCGTATGTGAAACTAAGTGTGTAACTTTTTGAAAACTAATGACAGAACACTATGCATAAATCTGCGTGTTAAATCTCTTCAAAACTAACGATCAAACACAGTGTGTGAAACTATGTGCTTAACTTCTTGAGAACTTACCACATAACACTGTATTACAAACTACATGGTTAACGTCTTCAAAACTAAGGATACAACACTGTGTGTGAAACTATGTGCTTATCTTCATGAGAACACTGTTTTAAAAACTACATGGTTAACTTCTTCAAAACTAACTATACAACACTGTGTGTGAAACTACAAGCTTAAATTCTACAAAACTAGCGATACAACCCTAACCCTAATGCTAACCCTAACCCTAACCCTAACCCTAACCCTAACCTATGTGCTTAATTTCATGAGAACTTACCATATAACACTGTTTTAGAAACTACATGGTTAACTTCTTCAAAACTAACGATACAACATTGTGTGTCAATCTACATGCTTAACTTTTTCAAAACTAAAGAGACAACACTGTGTGTGAAACTACATGCTTAACTTCTTCAAAACTAATGATACAACACTGTGTATGAAACTATGTGCTTAACTTCATGGAAACCAACGATACAACACTGTGTGTGAAACTATCTGCTTAACTTCATAAGAACTTACCAGATAACACTGTATTAAAAACGACATGCTTAACTTCTTCAAAACTAAGGATAAAACACTGAGGGTGAAACTATGTGCCTAACTTCATGAATTCTAATTATGGAACACTACATGAGAAACTAAGTACTTAACTTCATGGAAACTAACAATACAACACTGTGTGTGAAATTATGTGCTTAATTTCTTGAGAACTTACCATATGACACTGTATTAGAAACTACATGCTTACCTTCTTCAAAACTAATGATACAACACTGTGTGTGAATCTACATGCTTATCTTCTTCTAAACTAACGATACAACAATGTGTGTGAAACTAAATGATTAACTTCCTGAAAAATAACGATACAACACATTGTGTGTGAATCTACATACTTAACTTTTATAAAACTAACGATACAACACTGTGTGTGAAACTATGTGCTTATCTTCATGAGAACACTGTTTTAAAAACTACATGGTTAACTTCTTCAAAACTAACGATACAACAATGTGTGTGAAACTACATGCTTAACTTCTTCAAAACTAACCCTAACCCTAACCCTAACTTAACCTTAATCCTAACCCTAACCCTAACACTAACCCTAACCCTAACCCTAACTCTAACCCTAACCTATGTGCTTAACTTCATGAGAACTTACCCTCTAACACTGTATTAGAAACTACACGCTTCAAAACTAATTATACAACACTGTGTGTGAATCTACATGCTTATCTTTTTCAAAACTAACGATACAACAATGTTTCTGAAACTACATGCTTAACTTCTTCAAAACTAATGATACAACACTGTGTGTGAAACTATGTACTTAACTTCATGGAAACCAACGATACAACACTGTGTGTGATACTATCTGCTTAACTTCATAAGAACTTACCAGATAACACTGTATTAAAAACGACATGCTTAACTTCTTCAAAACTAAGGATAAAACACTGAGGGTGAAACTATGTGCCTAACTTCAGGAATTCTAATTATGGAACACTACATGAGAAACTAAGTACTTAACTTCATCGAAACTAACCATACAACACTGTGTGTGAAATTATGTGCTTAATTTCTTGAGAACTTACCATATGACACTGTATTAGAAACTACATGCTTAAATTCTTCAAAACTAACGATACAAAACTGTGTGTGAAACTATGTGCTTAACTTCATGAGAACTTACCATATAACACTTAATTAGAAACTACATGGTTAACTTCTTCAAAACGAACGATACAACACTGTGTGTGAATCTACATGCTTAATTTGTTCAAAACTAGGGTTACAACAATGTGTGTGAAACTAAATGCTTAACTTCCTGAAAAATAACGATACAACACAGTGTGTGAAACTATGTGCTTAACTTCATGAAATCTAACTATATAATACTATATGAGAAACTACGTACTTAACTTCATGAAAACTAACGACACAAAACCGTATGTGAAACTAAGTGCTTAACTTCTTGAAAACTAATGAAAGAACAATATGCATGAATCTCCGTGTTAATCTCTTCAAAACTAACGATCAAACACAGTGTGTGAATCTATGTCCTTAACTTCTTGAGAAATTACCATATGACACAGTATTAGAAACTACATGGTGAACTTCTTCAAAACTAAGGATACAACACTGTGTGTGAATCTACATGCTTAAATTCTTCAAAAATAACGATACAACACTGTGTGTGAAACTAGGTGCTTAACATCATGAGAACTTACCATATAACACTGTATTAGAAACTACATGCTTAACTTCTTCAAAACTAATTATACAACACTGTGTGTGAATCTACATGGTTATCTTCTTCAAAACTAACGATACAACAATGTGTGTGAATCTACATGCTTATCTTCTTCAAAATTAACGATACAACAATGTGTGTGAAACTATGTGCTTATCTTCATGAGAACACTGTTTTAAAAACTACATGGTTAACTTCTTCAAAACTAACGATACAACACTGTGTGTGAAACTACATGCTTAAATTCTTCAAAACTAATGATACAACCCAAACCCTAACGCTAAACCTAACCCTAACCCTAACCCTAACCCTAACCCTAACCCTAACCTAACCCTAACCCTAACCCTAACCCTAACCTAACCCCTACCCTAACCCTAACCCTAACATAACCCTAACATTAACCCTACCCCTAACCCTAACCCTAATCCTAACCCTAACCCTAACACTAACCCTAACACTAACCCTAACCCTAACCCTAACCTATGTGCTTAACTTCATGAGAACTTACCATATTACACTGTTTTAGAAACTACACGGTTAACTTCTTCGAAACTAACGATACAACACTGTGTGTGAATCTACATGCTTATCTTCTTCAAAACTAATGATACAACAATGTGTTTGAAACTACATGCTTCCTGAAAAATAACAATACAACACTGTGTGTGAAACTACGTGCTTAACTTCATGAGAACTTATCATATAACACTGTATTAGAAACTACATGCTTAACTTCTTCAAAACTAATTATACAACACTGTGTCTGAATCTACATGCTTATCTTCTTCAAAACTAACGATACAACAATGTGTTTGAAACTACATGCTTCCTCAAAAATAACGATACAACACTGTGTGTGAAACTATGTGCTTAACTTCATGAATTCTAACTATGTAACACTATATGAGAAACTACGTACTTAACTTCATGAAAACTAATGACTCAACACCGTATGTGAAACTAAGTGTGTAACTTCTTGAAAACTAATGAAAGAACACTATGCATGAATCTGGGTGTCAAATCTCTTCAAAACTAACGATCAAACACAGTGTGTGAAACTATGTGCTTAACCTCTTGAGAACTTACCATATAACACCCTATTAGAAACTACATGGTTAACTTCTTCAAAACTAAGGATACAACACTGTGTGTGAATCTACATACTTAACTTTTATAAAACTAACGATACAACACTGTTTGTGAAACTATGTGCTTATCTTCATGAGAACTTACCATTTAACACTGTTTTAAAAATTACATGGTTAACTTCTTCAAAACTAACGATACAACACTGTGTGTGAAACTACATGCTTAACTTCTTTTTTTTTCAATTTTTTTATTTTAATTTTAAATAGCTTGTTTTACATGTCAATCCCAGTTCCCTCTCCCTCCCCTCCTCCCGCACTCCCCTTCCACTCTCCCTCCCACCCTATTGCCAAATCCTTCCACATAGGGGATGTCTAGAATCAATCATTTTACTCTTGGTAGGGTCAAGGCACTCCCCTAAGTGTCCAGGCTGAGAGAGCATCTCGCTTTGTGCTATAGGCACATGAAGACAGATTGTATACCAGGGATAGACACTGATTGACAGCTCAGAGTCCCATAGGTTGCCCAGGCCTTCTCACTGACACTCACATTTGGGGGGTCCAGATCAGTCCCATTCTGGCCTCCCCACTGTCGGTCTGGGGCCCAAGAGCACTCTCCTGTTCAGATCAGCTGTCTCTGCTGGTTTTGCAAGCCCATTCATTGCCAATTTGCTCATCACTCCTCTCTCTCTGTCACTGGGTTCCCTGGGTTCAGTTCAGTGCTTAGTTGTGTGTTTGCCTCTGCTTCCATCAGTCCCAGGATGAAGGCTCCCGGATAGTTATAGACATCAAGTTCAAAACGAACGATACAACCCTAACCCTAACCCTAACCCTAACCCTAACCCTAACCCTAACCCTAACCCTAACCCTCACCCTACTCCTAACCCTAACCCTAACCCTAACCTAACACAAACCCTAACCCTAATACTAACCCTAACCCTAACACTAACCCTAACCCTAACCCTAACCCTAATCCTAACCCTAACCTATGTGCTTAACTTCATGAAACATACCATATAACACTGTTTTAAAAACTACATGGTTAACTTCTCGAAAACTAACGATACAACACTGTGTGTGAAACTACATGCTTAACTTCTTTAAAACTAACGATAAAACCCTAACCCTAATGCTAAACCTAACCCTAACCCTAACCCTAACCCTAAACCTAACCCTAACCCTAACCCTAACCCTAACCCTAACCCTAACCCTAACGCTAATCCTAGCCCTAACCCTAACCCTAACCCTAACCCTAACCCTAACACTAACCCTAATCCTAACCTACATGCTTAACTTCATGAGAACTTACCATATAACACTGTTTTAGAAACTATATGGTTAACTTCTTCAAAACTAACGATAAAACACTGAGGGTGCTTAACTTCATGAATTCTAACTATGGGACACTACATGAGAAACTAAGTACTTAACTTCATGGAAACTAACTATACAACACTGTGTGTGAAATTATGTGCTTAATTTCTTGAGAACTTACCATATGACACTGTATTAGAAACTACATGCTTAAATTCTTCAAATGTAACCATACAACACTGTGTGTGAATCTACATGCTTAACTTGTTCAAAACTAGCGATACAACAATGTGTGTGAAACTACATGCTTAACTTCTTCACAAATAACAATACAACACTGTGTGTGAAACTGTGTGCTTAACTTCATGAGAATTTACCATATAACACTGTATTACAAACTACATGCTTAACTTCTTCAAAACCTACGATACAACACTGTGTGTGCATCTACATGCTTATGTTCTTCAAAACTAAAGATACAACAATGTGTGTGAAACTAAATGCTTAACTTCCTGAAAAATAAGGATACAACACAGTGTGTGAAACTATGTGCTTAACTTCATGAAATCTAACTATATAATACTATATGAGAAACTACGTACTTAACTTCATGAAAACTAACGACACAACACCGTATGTGAAACTAAGAGCATAACTTCTTGAAAACTAATGAAAGAACACTATGCATGAATCTGCGTGTTGAATCTCTTCAAAACTAACGATCAAACACAGTGTGTGAAACTAAGTGCTTAAATTCTTGAAAACTTACCATATAACCCTGTATTAGAAACTACATGGTTAACTTCGTCAAAACTAAGGATAAAACACTGTGTGTGAATCTACATACTTAACTTTTATAAAACTAATGATGCAACACTGTGTGTAAAACTACATGCTTAACTTCTTCAAAACTAACGATACACCCTAACCCTAACCCTAACCCTAAACCTAATCCTAATCCTAACCCTAACCCTAACCCTAACCCTAACCCTAACCCTAACCCTAACCTAACCCTAACCCTAACCCTAACGCTAACCCTAACCCTAATCCTAATCCTAACCCTAACACTAACCCTAACCCTAACCCTAACACTAACCCTAACCTATGTGCTTAACTTCATGAGAATTTACAATATAACACTGTTTTAGAAACTACATGGTTAACTTCTTCAAAATTAACGATACAACACTGTGTGTGAATATACATGCTTATCTTCTTCAAAACTAACGATACAACAATGTGTGTGAAACTACATGCTTAACTTACTGAAAAATAACGATACAAGACTGTGTGTGAAACTATGTGCTTAACTTCATGAAATCTAACTATATAACACTATATGAGAAACTACGTACTTAACTTCATGAAAACTAACGACACAACACCTTATGTGAAACAAAGTGCGTAACTTCTTGAAAACTAATGAAACAACACTATGAATGAATCTCCGAGATAAATATCTTCAAATCTAACGATCAAACACAGTGTGTTAAACTATATGCTTAACTTCTTGAGAACTTACCATATAACACTGTATTAGAAACTACATGGTTAACTTCTTCAAAACTAAGGATACAACACTGTGTGTGAATCTACATACTTGCTTTTATAAAACTAACGATACAACACTGTGTGTGAAACTACATGCTTAACTTCTTCAATACTAACGATACAACACTGTGTGTGAAACTACATGCTTAAATTCTTCAAAACTAATGATACAACCCTAACCCTAATGCTAACCCTAACACTAACCCTAACCCTAACCCTAACCCTAACCTAACCCTAACCCTAACCCTAAACCTAACCCTAACACTAACCCTAACCCTAACCCTAACCCTAATCCTAACCCTAACCTATGTGCTTAACTTCATGAAACATACCATATAACACTGTTTTAAAAACTACATGGTTAACTTCTCGAAAACTAACGATACAACACTGTGTGTGAAACTACATGCTTAACTTCTTTAAAACTAACGATAAAACCCTAAACCTAACCCTAACCCTAACCCTAACCCTAACCCTAACCCTAACCCTAACCCTAACCCTAACCCTAAACCTAAGTCTAACCCTAACCCTAAACCTAACCCTAACCTAACCCTAACCCTAACCCTAACCCTAACCCTAGCCCTAACCCTAACCCTAACCCTAACCCTAACCCTAACCCTAACCCTAACCCTAACCCTAACCCTAACCCTAATCCTAACCTATGTGCTTAACTTCATGAGGACTTACCATATAACACTGTTTTAGAAACTACATGGTTAACTTCTTCAAAACTGACGATACAACACTGTGTGTGAATCTACATGCTTAACATTTTCAAAACTAAAGAGACAACACTTTGTGTGAAACCACATGATTAACTTCTTCAAAACTAATGATACAACACTGTGTGTGAAACTATGTACTTAAGTTCATGGAAACCAATGATACAACACTGTGTGTGATACTATCTGCTTAACTTCATAAGAACTTACCAGATAACACTGTATTACAAACGACATGCTTATCTTCTTCAAAACAAACGATAAAACACTGAGGGTGAGACTAAGGGCTTAACTTCATGAATTCTAACTATGGAACACTACATGAGAAACTAAGTACTTAACTTCATGGAAACTAATGATACAACACTGTGTGTGAAATTATGTGCTTAATTTCTTGAGAACTTACCATATGACACAGTATTAGAAACTACATGCTTAAATTCTTCAAAACTAATGATACAAAACTGTGTGTGAAACTATGTGCTTAACTTCATGAGAACTTACCATATAACACTCAATAAGAAACTACATGGTTAACTTCTTCAAAACTAACGATACAAAACTGTTTGTGAATCTACATGCTTAACTTGTTCAAAACTAGCGATACAACAATGTGTGTGAAACTATATGCTTAACTTCTTCACAAATAACGATACAACACTGTGTGCGAAACTGTGTGCTTAACTTCATGAGAACTTACCATATAAAACTGTATTAGAAACTACATGCTTAACTTCTTCAAAACTAACGATACAACACTGTGTGTGAATCTACATGCTTATCTTCTTCAAAACTAACGATACAACAATGTGTGTGAAACTAAATGCTTAACTTCCTGAAAAATAACGATACAAGCCAGTGTGTGAAACTATGTACTTAACTTCATGAAATCTAACTATATAACACTATATGAGACACTACGTACTTAACTTCATGAAAACTAACGACACAACACCGTATGTGAAACAAAGTGCGTAACTTCTTGAAAACTAATGAAAGAACACTATGCATGAATCTCCGTGATAAATATCTTCAAATCTAACGATCAAACACAGTGTGTTAAACTATGTGCTTAACTTCTTGAGAACTTACCATATAACACTGTATTAGAAACTACATGGTTAACTTCTTCAAAACTAAGGATACAACACTGTGTGTGAATCTACATGCTTAACTTTTATAAAATTAATGATACAACACTGTGTGTGAAACTATGTGCTTATCTTCATGAGAATACTGTTTTAAAATCTACATGGTTAACTTCTTCAAAACTAATGATACAACACTGTGTGTGAAACTACATGCTTAAATTCTTCAAAACTAACGATACAACCCTAACCCTAACGCTAACCCTAACCCTAACCCTAACCCTAACCCCAACCCTAACCCTAACCCCAACCCTCACCCTAACCTATGTGCTTAACTTCATGAGAACTTGCCATATAACACTGTTTTAGAAACTACATGGTTAACTTCTTCAAAACTAATGATACAACACTGTGTGTGAAACTACATGCTTAACTTCTTCAAAACTAACGATACAACACTGTGTGTGAAACTACATGCTTAAATTCTTCAAAACTAACGATACAACCCTAACCCTAATGCTAACCCTAACACTAACCCTAACCCTAACCCTAACCTAACCCTAACCCTAACCCTAAACCTAACCCTAACCCTAACCCTAACACTAACCCTAACCCTAACCCTAAACCTAAGTCTAACCCTAACCCTAAACCTAACCCTAACCTAACCCTAACCCTAACCCTAACCCTAACCCCAGCCCTAACACTAACCCTAACCCTAACCCTAACCCTAACCCTAACCCTAACCCTAACCCTAACCCTAACCCTAATCCTAACCTATGTGCTTAACTTCATGAGGACTTACCATATAACACTGTTTTAGAAACTACATGGTTAACTTCTTCAAAACTGACGATACAACACTGTGTGTGAATCTACATGCTTAACATTTTCAAAACTAAAGAGACAACACTTTGTGTGAAACCACATGCTTAACTTCTTCAAAACTAATGATACAACACTGTGTGTGAAACTATGTACTTAACTTCATGGAAACCAACGATACAACACTGTGTGTGAAACTATCTGCTTAACTTCATAAGAACTTACCAGATAACACTGTATTACAAACGACATGCTTATCTTCTTCAAAACAAACGATAAAACACTGAGGGTGAGACTAAGTGCTTAACTTCATGAATTCTAACTATGGAACACTACATGAGAAACTAAGTACTTAACTTCATGGAAACTAATGATACAACACTGTGTGTGAAATTATGTGCTTAATTTCTTGAGAACTTACCATATGACACAGTATTAGAAACTACATGCTTAAATTCTTCAAAACTAACGATACAAAACTGTGTGTGAAACTATGTGCTTAACTTCATGAGAACTTACCATATAACACTCAATAAGAAACTACATGGTTAACTTCTTCAAAACTAACGATACAAAACTGTTTGTGAATCTACATGCTTAACTTGTTCAAAACTAGCGATACAACAATGTGTGTGAAACTATATGCTTAACTTCTTCACAAATAACGATACAACACTGTGTGCGAAACTGTGTGCTTAACTTCATGAGAACTTACCATATAAAACTGTATTAGAAACTACATGCTTAACTTCTTCAAAACTAACGATACAACACTGTGTGTGAATCTACATGCTTATCTTCTTCAAAACTAACGATACAACAATGTGTGTGAAACTAAATGCTTAACTTCCTGAAAAATAACGATACAAGCCAGTGTGTGAAACTATGTACTTAACTTCATGAAATCTAACTATATAACACTATATGAGACACTACGTACTTAACTTCATGAAAACTAACGACACAACACCGTATGTGAAACAAAGTGCGTAACTTCTTGAAAACTAATGAAAGAACACTATGCATGAATCTCCGTGATAAATATCTTCAAATCTAACGATCAAACACAGTGTGTTAAACTATGTGCTTAACTTCTTGAGAACTTACCATATAACACTGTATTAGAAACTACATGGTTAACTTCTTCAAAACTAAGGATACAACACTGTGTGTGAATCTACATGCTTAACTTTTATAAAACTAATGATACAACACTGTGTGTGAAACTATGTGCTTATCTTCATGAGAATACTGTTTTAAAATCTACATGGTTAACTTCTTCAAAACTGATACAACACTGTGTGTGAAACTACATGCTTAAATTCTTCAAAACTAACGATACAACCCTAACCCTAACGCTAACCCTAACCCTAACCCTAACCCCAACCCTAACCCTAACCCCAACCCTCACCCTAACCTATGTGCTTAACTTCATGAGAACTTACCATATAACACTGTTTTAGAAACTACATGGTTAACTTCTTCAAAACTAATGATACAACACTGTGTGTGAAACTACATGCTTAACTTCTTCAAAACTAACGATACAACCCTAACCCTAACCCTAACCCTAACCCTAAACCTAACTCTAACCCTAACCCTAACCTAACCCTAACCCTAACCCTAACCCTAACCCTAGCCCTAGCCCTAACCCTAACCCTAACACTAAACCTAACCCTAACCCTAACCCTAACCCTAATCCTAACCTATGTGCTTAACTTCATGAGAACTTACCATATAACACTGTTTTAGAAACTACATGGTTAACTTCTCCAAAACTAACGATACAACACTGTGTGTGAATCTAAATGCTTAACTTTTTCAAAACTAAAGAGACAACACTTTGTGTGAAACTACATGCTTAACTTCTTCAAAACTAATTATACAACACTGTGTGTGAAACTATGTACTTAACTTCATGGAAACCAACGATACAACACTGTGTGTGAAACTATCTGCTTAACTTCATAAGAACTTACCAGATAACACTGTATTACAAACGACATGCTTAACTTCTTCAAAACTAACGATAAAACACTGAGGTTGAAACTATGTGCTTAACTTCCTGAAAACTTCAGTGTGTGAAACTATGTGCTTAACTTCATGAAATCTAACTATATAACCCTATATGAGAAACTACGTACTTAACTTCATGAAAACTAACGAAACAAAACCGTATGTGAAACTAAGTGCTTAAATACTTGAAAACTAATGAAACAACAATCTGCATGAATCTGCGTGTTAAATCTCTTCAAAACTAACGATCAAACACAGTGTGTGAAACTACGTGCTTATCTTCTTGAGAACTTACCATATAACAGCCTAACCCTAACCCTAAGCCTAACCCTAAACCTAACCCTAACCCTAACCCTAACCCTAAACCTAACCCTAACCCTATGTGCTTAACTTCTTGAGAACTTACCATATAACACTATATTAGAAACTACATGGTTAACTTCTTCAAAACGAAGGATACAACACTGTTTGTGAATCTACATATTTAACTTTTATAAAACTAATGATACAACACTGTGTGTGAAACTATGTGCTTATCTTCATGAGAACTTATCATGTAACACTGTTTTAAAAACTACATGGATAACTTCTTCAAAACTAAGGATACAACACTGTGTGTGAAACTACATGCTTGAATACTTCAAAACTAACGATACAACCCTAACCCTAACGCTAACCCAGCCCTAACCCTAACCCTAACCCTAACCCTAACCTAACCCTAACCCTAACCATAACCCTAACCCTAACCATAGCCCTATCCCTAACCCTAACCCTAACACTAAACCTAACCCTAACCCTAATCCTAACCCTTACCTATGTGCTTAACTTCATGAGAACTTACCATATAACACTGTTTTAGAACCTGCATGGTTAACTTCTTCAAAACTAACGATACAACACTGTGTGTGAATCTACATGCTTAACTTTTTCAAAACTAAAGAGACAACACTGTGTGTGAAACCACATGCTTAACTTCTTCAAAACTAATGATACAACACTGTGTGTGAAACTATGTTCTTAACTTCATGGAAATCAACGATACAACACTCTGTGTGAAACTATCTGCTTAACTTCATAAGAACTTACCAGATAACACTGTATTACAAACGATATGCTTGACTTCTTCAAAACTAATGATAAAACACTGAGGGTGAAACTATGTGCTTAATTTCATGAATTCTAACTATGGAACACTACATGAGAAACTAAGTACTTAACTTCATGGAAACTAACGATACAACACTGTATGTGAAATTATGTGCTTAATTTCTTGAGAACTTACTATATGACACTGTATTAGAAACTACATGCTTAAATTCTTCAAAACTAACGATACAAAACTGTGTGTGAAATTATGTGCTTAATTTCTTGAGAACTTACTATATGACACTGTATTAGAAACTACATGCTTAAATTCTTCAAAACTAACGATACAAAACTGTGTGTGAAACTATTTGCTTAACTTCATGAGAACTTACCATATAACACTTAATTAGAAACTACATGTTTGTTCATCAGGTAAACAGGCCGGCTTCCTGGCCTGTGTTCCAGAGCCTGCAGATCGCCTGGGAACTGCACAGAGCTCCCAATCCCGGCGGTAGATCAGGTAAACAGGCCAGCTCCCAGGCCTGTGTTCCAGAGCCTGCAGATCGCCTGGGAACTGCACAGAGCTCCCAATCCCGGTGGGAGCATCAGGTAAACAGGCCAGCTTCTCGGCCTGTGTTCCAGAGCCTGCAGATCGCCTGGGAACTGCACAGAGCTCCCAATCCCGGCGGTAGATCAGGTAAACAGGCCAGCTCCCAGGCCTGTGTTCCAGAGCCTGCAGATCGCCTGGGATCTGCACAGAGCTCCCAATCCCGGCGGAGCCAAGCACTCCAGACTCCAGATCTTCTCTCCCACCAACGAGACTAGGAAATGAGAGGAGGCTGGGAGTACAGGGAAGTAGCTGTCCCTCTGGCAGCATCAGGTAAACAGGCCATCTTCCCGGCCTGTGTTCCAGAGCCTGCACATCGCCTGGGAACTGCACAGAGCTCCCAATCCCGGCGGGAGCCAAGCACCCCAGACTCCAGATCTTCTCTCCCACCAAAGAGACCAGGAAAAACAGGAGCCAGGGAGCCCAGGGGAGTAGCTGTTCCGGATCAGGTACAACAGGACCCAGCATAGGGTCCAGGGGACCAGGTAGGAGGCTAAGCACCCCAGATTCCTGTTCTTCTTCTCTACCCACAGACCAGCATTTGGACAAGGTATAGAAGAACCACCAGATTACTGGACTTACTAGCACCCACCAAAAGGGAACTCTGGTCCCCAGACCAGGAAGGGGCTCTTTCTGCACCCACTAGAAGAAGAGATGGGAAAGAGACAATACAAAAACACAGTCAGCAACAGAAAAACAAATATGACACTGCCAGATTCTAGAGACTCCACAGCAGCAAGACCCCAATATTCCAACGCGAAGGAAGCAGAAGAGAACGACCTTAAAAGCACTTTCATGAAAATGATAGAGGCCCTAAAAGAGGATATTGGAAAATCCCTCAAAGAAATGGAAGAAAAAACAAACCAAAAAATGCAAGAATTGGAAGAAAAAACAAACCAAAAAAGGCACGAAATGGAAGAAGAAATGAAGCAAAAAATGCAAGAATTAGAAGAAGAAACATACCAAAAAAGGCAGGAAATGGAAGAAGAAACAAAGCAAAAAATGCAAGAAATGGTAGCAAAAACAAAGCAAAAAATGCAAGAAATGGTAGCAAAAACAAAGCAAAAAATGAAAAAAATGGAGGAAGAAACAAACCAAAAAAGGCAGGAAATGGAAGAAGAAACAAAGCACAAAATCCAAGAAATGGAACAAAAACCAAACCAAAAAATGCAAGAAATGGAAGAAAGAACAAACCAAAAAATTCATAAAAGGCAACAAACAGACGAACAGAAAATTGCAAGAAGCAATGCAAACGCTGCAAGGGTTGAAAACTGAAATAGAGACACTAAAAAAAACACAATCTGAAGAAAGGCAGAAAATAGAAAAGCTGGACAAACAGTCAGGCACTACCAATACAAGCATTACCAACAGAATAGAAGAGATGGAAGAGAGAATCTCAAGTGTTGAAGATACATTAGGAGAAATGGATTTATCAACCAAAGAAAACCTTAAATCCAACAAATCCTTAACACAAAACATCCAGGAATTATGGGACACCATGAAAAGACCAAACCTAAGAATAATAGGTATAGAAGAAGGAGAAGAAATCCGCCTCAAAGGGGCAGAAGGCATATTCAACAAAATCAGAAGAAAACTTTCCCAACCTTAAGAAAGACATGCCAATGAAGGTACAAGAAGCCTACAGAACACCAAATAAAGTGGACCACAAAAAAAAATCCCCTCGCCACATAATAATCAAGACCCCAAACATACAGAATAAAGAAAGAATATTAAGAGCAGCTAAGGAAAAAGGTCAAGTAACATATAAAGGCAGACCTATCAGAATTACACCTGATTTCTCCATGGAAACTCTGAAAGCCAGAAGGTCCTGGATAGATATTCTACCTACACTAAGAGACCATGGATGCCAGCCTAGACTACTATACCCGGCAAAGCTCTCAATCACTATAGACGGAGAAAACAAGATATTCCATGACAAAACTAGATTCAACCAATATGTGTCCACTAACCCAGCCCTACAGAAAAATATGGAAGGAAAACTCCAACCCAAGGAAGCTAACTACAACCAGAAAAACATAAGCATTAGAGAATCCCTCTCTACCAACAGCCAAAAGAACAAAGGGGTGAAATTCCACCCATAATTCCACCAACAACAACCATCGCAAATCGAAGAAGGATGAGCAATCAATGGTCATTAATATCCCTCAATATTAACGGCCTTAACTCACCCATAAAAAGACACAGACAAGCAGAATGGATTCGAAGACAGAAACCTTCCTTCTGCTGCATACAAGAAACACACCTCACCCTCAAAGACAGACATTACTTGAGAGTTAAAGGTTGGGAAAAAATTTTTCAATCAAATGGACCCAAGAAACAAGCAGGGGCAGCAATCCTAATATCTAACAAACTAGACTTTAAAATAAAATCAATCAAAAGAGATGAAGGAGGTCATTACATACTCATCACAGGTGAAACCCACCAAGATGAAGTGTCTATCCTGAACATCTATGGCCCCAATACAAAGGCATCCACATTCGTTAAAGAAACATTATTAGAACTTAAATCTCATCTAAAGCCCCACACAGTTATAGTGGGAGATTTCAACACACCACTCTAAACACTAGACAAGAATACCAGACAGAAACTCAACAAAGAAGCAAAGGGTCTAATAGAAGTAATGACCCAACTGGGATTAACAGATATCTATAGAACATTTCATCCACATAAAAAAGAATATACCTTCTTCTCACCACCACATGGAACCTTCTCAAAAATCGACCACATACTTGGCAACATATCAAACCTCAGCAGCTACAAAAAATTGGAATAACTCCATGCATCTTATCAGACCACCATGCATTAAAATTAGAATTCAACAACAACACAAATTGCAGAAAACCTACAAACTCATGGAAATTGAATAATGCTCAACTGCACCATCCCTGGGTCAAAGAGGAAATAAAAAAAGAAATTAAAGACTTCCTCGAATTCAATGAGAATGAAGACACAACATACCCAAACCCATGGGACACTTTGAAAGCAGTGCTACGGTGGAAGTTCATAGCACTAAGTGCTCACATGAAGAAACAGGAAAACAGTTATACCAGAGAATTAACATCACAGCTAAAAGCTCTAGAACACAAAGAAGCAAACTCCCCCAGGAGGAGTAGACGACAGGAAATAATCAAATTGAGGGCTGAAATCAACAAAGTAGAAACCAGGAAAACAATACAAAGAGTCAATGCAACGAAGAGTTGGTTCTTTGAGAAAATCAACAAGATAGACAAACCTTTGTCCAAACTTACCAAACAGCAGAAAGTGAACATGCAAATTGACAAAATCAGAAATGAAAAGGGGGACATAACAACAGACTCTGAGGAATCATTAGGTCATACTTTGAAAACCTGTACTCCACAAAATTCGAAATTTTAAAGGAAATGGATGACTTCCTGGACATCTATCATTTGTCAAAACTAAATCAAGAACAGATAAGCAATTTAAATAGACCTATAACCCCTATGGAAGTAGAAGCTGTCATCAAAAGTCTCCCAACCAAAAAAAGCCCAGGTCCAGATGGCCTCAGTGCAGATTTCTACCACAAATTCAAAGAACAGCTTATACCAATTCTTCTCAAAGTGTTCCACACAATAGAAGCAGAAGGGTCTTTGCCAAACTCTTTCTATGAGGCTTCAATAACCTTGATCCCCAAGCCACACAAAGATACAACCAAGAAAGAGAACTTCAGACCAATATCCCTCATGAACATTGATGCAAAAATACTCAATAAAATACTGGCAAATCGGATCCAAGAACACATCAAAGCAATCATTCACCACGATCAAGTAGGTTTCATACCAGGGATGCAGGGATGGTTCAACATACGAAAATCCATCAACGTAATCCACCATATAAACAAGCTGAAAAACAAAAATCACATGATCATCTCACTAGATGCTGAAAAAGCCTTTAACAAAATCCAACACCCCTTCATGGTAAAGGTCTTGGAGAGATCTGGGATAACAGGGACATACTTAAACATAATAAAAGCCATATACAGTAAACCAACAGCCAACATCAAACTAAATGGACAGAAACTCAACACAATTCCTCTAAAATCAGGAACAAAACAAGGCTGTCCACTCTCTTCAACATGGTACTTGAAGTTCTAGCTATTGCCATACTACAACAAAGGGGATCAAGGGGATACAAATTGGGAAGAAAGAGGTCAAACTTTCACTGTTTGCAGACGATATGATAGTTTACATCAATGACCCACAGAACTCTACCAGGGAACTCTTACAGCTGATTAACACCTTCAGCAAAGTGGCAGGCTACAAGATCAACTCAAGGAAGTCAGTAGCCCTAGTATATACAGATGATAAAAGGGCTGAAAGAGAAATCAGTGAAACATCACACTTTACAATTGCCACAAACAACATAAAATACCTTGGGGTAACACTAAACAAACAAGTGAAAGACCTGTATCGTAAGAACTTTGAATCTCTAAAGAAAGAAATTAAAGAAGCCCTCAGAAAATGGAAAGATCTCCCATGCTCTTGGATAGGTAGGATCAATGTAGTAAAAATGGCAATCCTGCCAAAAGCAATCTACAGATTCAATGCAATCCCCATTACAATCCCAGCACAATTCTTCACAGACCTTGAAAGAACAATAATCAATTTTGTATGGGAAAACAAAAGACCCAGGATAGCCAAAACAACCCTGTTCAACAAGGCAACGTCCGGAGGCATCACCATCCCTGACCTCAAGCTCTATTATAGAGCTATAGTCCTGAAAACAGATTGGTATTGGCACAAAAATAGACAGGTAGACCAATGGAATCGAATTGAAATTTCGGGCATTAACCCACACACGTACGAACATCTGATCTTTGACAAAGAAGCTAAAAATATACAATGGAATAAAGAAAGCATCTTCAACAAATGGTGCTGGCATAATTGGAGACTGGCATGTAGAAGAATGCGGATCGATCCATGTTTATCGCCATGCACAAAACTTAAGTCCAAATGGATCAAAGACCTCAACATAAATCCAGCCACTCTGAACCTCATAGACGAGAAAGTGGGTGGTACCCTTGAACGAATTGGTACAGGAGACAGCTTCCTGAACATAACACCAGTAGCACAGACAGTGAGATTAACAATTAATAAATGGGACCTACTGAAACTGAGAAGCTTCTGGAAGGCAAAGTACACAGTCAGCAAGACAAAAAGGCAGCCCACAGAATGGGAAAAAATATTCACTAATCCCACATCTGACAGAGGGTTGATCTCCAAAATTTACAAAGAACTCAAGAAGCAAGTCTCCAAAACAGCAAAGGACCCAATTAAGAAGTGGGCTGCAGAACTAAATAGAGAGGAGGAGTCTAAAATGGCTGAGAGGCACTTGAGAAAGTGCTCAACATCCTTAGCCATCCGGGAAATGCAAATCGAAACAACTCTGAGATACCATCTCACTCCTGTCAGAATGGCTAAAATCAAAAACACCAATGACAATTTATGCTGGGGAGGATGTGGTGAAAGGGGGACACTCCTCCATTGCTGGTGGGAGTGCCAACTGGTTCAGCCACTTTGGAAATCAGTATGGAGATTCCTCAGGAAAATGGGAATAAACCTACCACAAGACCCAGCAACTCCACTCTTAGGCATACACCCAAAAGATGCCCATTCATACAACAAAGATGTCTGTTCCACTATGTTCATAGCAGCTTTATTTGTAATAGCCAGAACTTGGAAGCAACCTAGATGTCCCTCACCCGAAAAGTGGATAGGTAAAATGTGGTACATCTACACAATGGAGTACTATTCAGCAGAAAAAAATAATGGAATCATGAGATTCGCAGGCAAATGGATGACACTAGAAGAAACCATCCTGAGTGAGGTAACCCAGTCACAAAAAGAGAAACATGGCATGTACTCTCTCATATATGGATTTTAGACATAGATCTGGGGAGTGCCAGCCTACAATCCTATGGCCAGACAGTCTGGGAAACAGAAACTACATTTAGTGGCTGGTTTAGTACTGAGCTGAACTCAAGAAAGCCAGTATCAGAGAGGGAGGACTGATGATCAAAGGGATTAAGACTGGGCTGGTTGAACCCCCAGAAACAGCTGACCAGACAAAGGTTAACTCTTGAATCCCAGGCATCAGCCTGGGAATCCAGCATGGGACTGATCAAGACCCCCTGAATCTGGGTGTCAGTGAGGAGGTCTAGGTAATCTATTGAGCCTTGGGCAGCAGATCAGTACCCATCACAAGTACACACATGGACTTTGGACTCCCATAGAACAATGTGAGGTGCACTCTTACCGTGAACTCTTGGGGAAGGGTCTAGGCCCTGCCCTATATGAAATGACAGACTATGGACACCCCCATGGAGGGCCTCACCCTCCCTGGGGGAACAAGGGGATAACAGGGGGGGGATAGGGGGAGGGCACGGGAGGAGGGGAGGGAAAGGGAGAGGGACCTGGAACTGACTTGTGAAGCAACTTTGTTTCTTATCTAAATTAAAAAAAAAGAATTAAAAAAAAAAGATTTTTCAGGTGAATTAAAACAGATTTTGCCAAAGGAAAAAAAAAAGAATAAAGGTGCTTAATTCTTCAAAACTAACGATACAACACTGTGGGTGAAACTACATGCTTAACTTCTTCAAAACTAACGATACAACACTGTGTATGAAACTACCGGCTTAACATCTTCCAAACTAACGATACAACACTGTGTGTGAAACTACATGCTTAACTTCTTCAAAACTAATGATACAACACTGTGTGTGAAACTATGTGCTTAACTTCATGAGAACTTACCATATAACACTGTATTATAAACTACGTGCTTAACTCTTCAAAACTATCCATACAACACTATGTGTGAATGTATTTGCTTAACTTCATGAATTCTAACTATATAACACTTTAGGAGAAATTACGTAATTAACTTCATGAAAACTAACAATACCACACAGTATGTAAAACCACGTGCTTAACTTCTTCAAAACTGACAATACAACATAGTGTGAGAAAATACGTGCTTAACTTAATAGAAACTAACTATACAATACAGTATGTGAAACCAAGTGGTTAACTTCTTCTAAACTAACAATACAACACTGTGTGTGAAACTACATGCTTAACTTCTTCAAAACTGATGATACAACACTGTGTGAGAAACTACATGCTAACCTTCATAAAAAGTAATGATACAACACTGTGTTAGAATCTACGTGCTTAACTTCACGAAAACAAACGATACAAAATTGTTTGAAAATCAACCTGCTTAACTTTATGAAATCTAACGATAAACCACGGTATATGAAACTACATGCTTAAACTCATGAGTTCTAACGATACAACACTGTGTGAGAATCCTGTTGAGTAACTACCTAAAAACCAATGATAGAAAACTGTGTGAGAAACTACTTACTTAATTTCATGAAACCTAACAATGCAAACCTGTTTGAGAATCTACCTGCTTAATTTCATGGAAACTAACGATACTACACAGTATGTGAAACTAAGTGCTTAACTTCTTCAAAACTAACAATACACCACTTTGTGTGTAACCATGTGCTAACTTCATGAAATCTAACTATATAATACTATATGAGAAACTACGTACTTAACTTCATGAAAACTAACGATACAACACATTACGTGAAACTAAGTGCTTAACTTCTTCAAAACTAACAATACAACACTGTGATTGAAACTACGTGCTTACCTTCTTCAAATCTAATGATACAACACTGTGTGTGAAATTACTTGCTGAATTTCATGAAGACTAAAGATATTACAATGTGTGTGAAACCATATGCTTACCTTCATGAGCACTTACCATATAACACTGTATTAGAAACTAAATGCTTAACTTCATGGAAACTAACAATACAACACTGTGTGTGAATCTATGTGCTTAAGTTCATGAAATCTAAGTATATAACACTATATGAGAAACTACGTACTTAACTTCATGAAAACTAACGATACAACACAGTATGTGAATCTAAGTGCTTAACTTCTTCAAAACTAATGATACAACAATGTTTGAGAAAATACGTGCTTAACATCATGGAAACAAATGATACAACACTGTATGTGAAACTAAGTGCTTAACTTCTTGAAAACTAACGAAAGAACACTGTGCGTGAATCTGCGTGTTTAACCTCTGGTAAACAAACATACAACACAGTATATGAAACTACTTGCTGACCTCATGAAAACTAACGATAAAACACAGTGTGTGAAACTATGTCCTTAACTTCATGGGAACTTACCATATAACACTGTATTAGAATCTAGGTGCTTAATTCTTCAAAACTAACGATACAACATTGTGTGTAAAACTACATTGTTAACTTCTTCAAAACTAACGATACAACACTGTGTGTGAAACTATGTTCTTAACTTCATGACAACTTACCATATAACACTGTATTAGAAGCTAGGTGCTTAATTCTTCCAAACTAACGATACAACACTGTGTGTGAAACTCCATGCTGAACTTCTTCAAATCTAACGATACAACATTGTGTGAGAAAATACATGCTTAACTTCATGGATACTAACGATACAACACAATATGTGAAACTAAGTGCTTAACTTCTTGAAAATTAACAAAAGAACACTGTGCGTGAATCTGCATGTTTAACCTCTTCACAACTAACGATATAACACAGTGTGTGAAATTACTTGCTGATGTTCATGAAAACTAACGATAAAACACAGTGCGTGAAACTATGTCCTTAACTTAATGAGAACTTACCATATAACACTGTATTAGAATCTAGGTGCTTAATTAATCAAAACTAACGATAGAACACTGTGTGTGAAACTACATGCTTAACTTTTTCAAAACTAACAATACAACACTGTGTGTGAAACTATATGCTTAACTTCATGAAATCTAACTATATAACACTATATGAGACACTACGTACTAACCTTCATGGAAACTAACGATACAACACTGTGTGTGAAACCATGTGCTTAACTTCATGAAATCTACCTATATAACACTATATGAGAAACTATGCACTTAACTTCATGAAAACTAATGACACAACACAGTATTTGAAACTAAGTGCTTAATTTCTTCAAAAGTAACGATACAACATTGTGTGAGAAAATACAAGCTTATCTTCATGGAAACTAACGATACAACACAGTATGTGAAACTAAGTGCTTAACATTTACAAAGCTTACAATACAACATTGTGTTTGAAACTACGTGCTTAACTTCATGAGAACTTACCATATAACACTGTGTTAGAAACTATGTGCTTAACTTCTTCTAAACTAACAATACAACACTGTGTGTGAAACTATGTGCTTAACTTCATGAAATCTAACTATATAACACTATATGAGAAGCTACATACTTAACTTCATGGAAACTAACTATACAACACAGTATGTGAAACTAAGTGCTTAACAATTTCAAAATTAACAATACAACACTGTGTTTGAAACTAGGTGCTTAACTTCTTCAAAACTAACGATACAACACTGTGTGTGAAACTACATGCTTAACTTCTTCAAAACTAACGTTACAACACTGTGTGTGTAACTACGTGCTTAACTTCATGAAATCTTTGTATATAACACTATATGAGAAACTACATACTTAACTTCCTGAAAACTAACAATACAACACAGTATGTGAAATTAAGTGCTTAACTTCTTCACAACTAACAACATTGTGTGTGAAACTACGTGCTTAACTTCTTCAAAACTAAGGATACCCCATTGTGTGAGAAAATACGCGCTAACTTTATGGAAACTAACGATAAAACAAAGTATGTGAAAATAAGTGCTTAACTTCTTCAAAACTAACAATACAACAGTGTGTTTGAAACTAAGTGCTTAACTTCATGAGAACTTACCATATAACACTCTGTTAGAAACTATGTTCTTCATTTCTTCAAAACTAACGATTCAACACTGTGTGTGAAACTGTGTGCTTAACTTCATGAAATCTAACTATATAACACTATATGAGAAACTACGTACTTAACTTCATGAAAACTAACGATACAACACTGTGTGTGAAACTACATGTTAACTACTTAAAAACTAAGGATACAACACTGTGTAAAAAACTCCAAGTGTAACTTCTTGAAATCCAATGATAAAACACTGTGTGATAAACTGCAATCAAGACGTCTTTAAAAGTAAAAATACTACATTGTTTGAGAAGCGACATGCTTACCTTCTTGAAAACTATCGATACAGCACTGTGTGAGAAACTACATGCTTAACTTCTTGAAAGCTAATGAAACAACACTGTATGAGAAAGTACTTTATTAACTTCTTGAAAACTAAAGATACAACACTGTGTGAGAAACTACATGCTTAAATTTTTGAAAACTAACGATACAACACTGTGTTAGAATCTACATGTGTAACGTCTTGAAAACTAATGATACAACACTGTGTGAGAAACTACGTTATTAACTTTTGAAAACTAACGAGACAACACTGTTTGAGAAAATATGTATGTAACTCCTACAAAATTAATGACCCAAACTGTGTGAGAAAATACACGCATAATTTCGTGAAAACTAACGGTACACCACTGTGTGAGAAACTATGTGCTTAACTTCTTGAAACTAACAATACAAAACTGTGTGAGAAAATAGGTGCTTAACTTCTTGAAACCTAATGATACAATACTGTGTGTGAAACTACATTTGTAAGTTCTTTAAATCTAACAATACAACAGTGCATGTGAAACTACATGCTTAACTTCTTCAAAACTAACGATACACCACTGGGTGAGAAATTCCAAGCATAACTTCTTGAAATCTAACGACACAACAGTGTGTGAGAAACTACGTGCTTAACCTCTTGAAAACTAACGATACAACACTGTGTGAGAAACTACATGCATAAACTCTTGAAAACTAAAGATAAAACAGTGGGTGAGGACCTACTTGCTTAAATTCTTGAAAAGTAAAGATACATCACTGCGTGAGAAACTACATGCTTAACTTTTTAAAAACTAACAATACAAATCTGTGTGAGAATATGCATGACAAACTCCTTCAAAACTAGGGATACAACACTGTGTTAGAATCTATAAGCTTATGGTCGTGAAAACTAACAATACAAGAATGTATCAGAGACTACATGTAAAACTTATTTAAAGTTAAGGATACAACACCATTGGAGAATGTATAAGGGTAACGTAGTGAAAACTAACTATGCAACACTGTGTGAGAAACTCCAGGTGTAACTTCTTAAAATCTAATGTTACAACACTGTGTGAGAAACTACAATCTTGACTTCTTTATAACTAACAACACAACACTGTTTGGGAAACTATGTGCTTAACTACTTAAAAACTAACGATACAACATTCTGTGTGAAACTACGTGATTAACCTATTGAAAACTAAAGACACAACACTGTCTGAAAACTACAAGCTTAACTTCTGGAAAATTAAGATATAACACTGTGTGAGAAACTATGCTTAACCTCTTGAAAACTAATTATACAGCATTGTGTGAGAAACTGCATGCTTACCTTCTTGAAAGCTAATGATACAAGACTGTATGAGAAACTACTTTATTAAATTTTTGAAAGCAAATGACATAACACTGTGTGAGAAACTACATGCTTATCTTCTTGAAAACATTCTCACTGTGTGAGAAACGACATGCTTAACCTCTTCAAAACTAAGGATCCAACACTGCGTGAGAAACAAATGCTTCACTTCTTGAAAACTAATGACACAACACTGTGTGAGAAGCTACGTGCTTAACCTCTTGCATACTAAGGATACAACACTGTGTGAGAAACTACATACTTATCTTCTTGAAATCTAATGATACAAGACTGTATGAGAAACTACATGCTTAACTTCTTAAATTATGATGATACAACACTTTGTGGGAAAATTTATGACAAAATTCTCAAAAATTAACGATACAATACTGTGTGGGAATCTATATGCTTAAGGTCATGATAACTAGCTACACATCTATGTACAGAGACTACATACCAAAATTAATGAAAATTAACAATACAACACTATGTGAGAATCTATAAACGTAACAGTGAAAACTATCGATACAATACTGTGTGAGAAACTACATCTGTAAATTCTACAAAAGAAACGATACAACAATATGTGAGACTGTATAAGCATGATGTCGTGAAAATTAATGATAAAACACTGTGTGAGAATGTATAAACATAACTACTTCAAAGCTTACGAAACAACAATATGTTAGAATGTATAAGAGTAACTACATGAAAACTAATGATACAACGCTGTGTGAGACTGCATGCTTAACTTCTTGACAACTAACAATACAACACAGTGTGAGAATCTCTAAGCTTATGTTCGTGAAAACAAACGATACAACACTCTATCAGAGACCACATGCAAAATCCATTGAAAATTAACGATACAACACTTTGTGAGAATCTATAAGCTTAACCTAGTGAAAACTAACAATACAACACTGCATAAGAAACTACATGCATAACCTCTTTAAAACCAACAATACAACACTCCATGAGAAACTACATGCGTATCTTCTTCAAAACTAACCATACATCACTATGTGAGAATGCATATGTGTAACTTCTTGAAAACTAATGATACAACATATTGTGATAACTGCAAGCATAACTTCTTTAAAAATAACGATACAAAACTATGAGAGAAACTACTTTATTAACTTCTTAAAAACTAACGACACAACACTGTGTGAGAAAATACATATGTAAGTTATATAAAACTAATGATACAACACTATGTTTGAAACTACGTGCTTAACTTCTTGAAAAATAACATTACAACACTTTGTGAGAAACTCCAAACACAACTTCTTGAAATCTAACAATACAACAATGTGTGAGAAACTACAATCATGACTTCTTCAAAACTAACTATACAACACTGTGTGAGAAACTACATGCCTGACTTCTTGAAAATTAACAACACAGCACTGTGTGAGAAACTACGTGCTTAACCTCTTGAAAACAAAGGACACAACACTGTGAGAGAAACTACATGCTTAACTTCTGGAAAACTAAAGATACAACACTGTGTGAGAAAGTATATGCTTAAATTCCTGAAAAATAACAATACAACACTGTGTGAGAAACTGCGTGCTTAACTTCTTGAAAACTAAAGATACAACACTGTGTTAGAAACTACATGTGTAACGTCTAGAAAACTAATGACACCACACTGTGTGAGAAACTACACGGATAACTTCGTGTACACTAATGATACAACACTGTGAAAAACAATGTGCTTAACATCTTGAAAAATAACGAAAAAAAAACTGTGTGAGAAAATAAGTGCATAACTTCTTAATAACTAACGATACAAGTGAGAAACCACATATGTAACTTCTTTAAAACTGACGATACAACAATGTGTGTGAAGCTACGTGCTTAATTTCTTGAAAAATTTCTTGCTGTGCAAGAAACTATGTGCTTAACCTCTTGAAAACTAAGGATACAACACTGTGTGAAAACTACATGCATAACCACTTGAAATCTAATGATACAACAATGTGTGAGAAACTACATGCTTAACTTCTTGAAAACTAATGATACAAAACTGTGTGAGAAACTACACACATAACTTGGTGAAAACTAACGATACAACACTGTGTGAGAAACTACGTGCTTAACTGCTGAAAAATAATGATACAACATTGTGTTAGAAATTACATGTGTAATGTCTTGAAAACTAATGATACAACACTGTGTGAGAAACTACACATGTAACTTTTTACAAACTAATGATACAACACTGCGTGAGAAACTACATGCATAACTTCTTTAAAACTAGCAAGACATCACCATGTTAGAATGTGTACCCGTAACTTCTTGAAAACTAACGTACAACACTGTGTGAAACTCCGCTATTAACTTCTTGAAAACTAACTATAAAACACTGTGTGAGAAACTACATGCTTAAATTCTTGAAAACTAATGATACAATACTGTGTTAGACACTACATTCATAACTTCTTGAAAACTAATGATATAACACTGTTTGAGAAACTACATGACAAACTTCTTGAAAACTAATGATACAACACTGTGGGAGAAACTACACGAATAACTTCATGAAAACTAACAATACAACACTGTGTGAAAAAATAAGTGCTTAACTTCTTAAAAAATAATGATATAAGACTAAGTGAGAAACTATATATGTAACTTCTTTAAAACTAATGATACAACACTGTGTGTGAAGCTAAATGATTAACTTTTTGAAAAGTTTCTCACTGAGAAACTACATGCTTAACTTCTTGAAAACTAAGGATACAACACTGTGTGAGAAACTACATGCTTAACTTCTTGAAAACTAATGAAACAACACTGTGTTAGAAACTACATGTGTATTTCCATACAAAATTGATTATTGTTCTTTCAAGGTCTGTGAAGAATTGTGCTGGGATTTTAATGGGGATTGCATTGAATCTGTAGATTGCTTTTGGCAGGATTGCCATTTTTACTACATTGATCCTACCCATCCAAGAGCATGGGAGATCTTTCCATTTTCTGAGGGCTTCTTTCATTTCTTTCTTTAAAGATTCAAAGTTCTTACGATACAGGTCTTTCACTTGTTTTGTTAGCGTTACCCCAAGGTATTTTATGTTGTTTGTGGCAATTGTAAATGGTGATGTTTCTCTGATTTCTCTTTCAGCCCTTTTATCATCTGTATATAGTAGGGCTACTGATTTTCTTGAGTTGATCTTGTAGCTTGCCACTTTGCTGAAGGTGTTAATCAGCTGTATGAGTTCTCTGGTAGAGTTCTTTGGGTCATTGATGTAAACTATCATATCTTCTGCAAACGGTGAATGTTTGACCTCTTCCTTCCCAATTTGTATCCCCTTGATCCCCCTTTGTTGTCGTATGGCAATAGCTAGAACTTCAAGTACCATGTTGAAAAGGTATGGAGAGAGTGGACAGCCTTGTTTTGTTCCTGATTTTAGAGGAATAGCGTTGAGTTTCTGTCCATTTAGTTTGATGTTGGCTGTTGGTTTACTGTATATAGCTTTTATTATGTTTAGGTATGTCCCTGTTATCCCAGATCTCTCCAAGACCTTTATCATGAAGGGGTGTTGGATTTTGTCAAAGGCTTTTTCAGCATCTAGTGAGATGATCATGTGATTTTTGTTTTTCAGCTTGTTTATATGGTGGATTACGTTGATGGATTTTCGTATGTTGAACCATCCCTGCATCCCTGGTATGAAACCTACTTGGTCGTGGTGAATGATTGTTTTGATGTGTTCTTGGATCCGATTTGCCAGTATTTTATTGAGTATTTTTGCATCAATGTTCATGAGGGATATTGGTCTGAAGTTCTCTTTCTTAGTTGTATCTTTGTGTGGCTTGGGGATCAAGGTTATTGAAGCCTCATAGAAAGAGTTTGTCAAAGACCCTTCTGCTTCTATTGTGTGGAACACTTTGAGAAGAATTGGTATAAGCTGTTCTTTGAATTTCTGGTAGAATTCTGTACTGAGGCCATCTGGACCTGGACTTTTTTTGGTTGGGAGACTTTTGATGACAGCTTCTATTTCCACAGGGATTATAGGTCTATTTAAATTGCTTATCTGTTCTTGATTTAGTTTTGGCAATTGATAGCTGTCCAGGAAGTCATCCATTTCCTTTAAATTTTCGAATTTTGTGGAGTACAGGTTTTCAAAGTATGACCTAATGATTCTCTGGATTTCCTCAGAGTCTGTTGTTATGTCCCCCTTTTCATTTCTGATTTTGTTAATTTGCGTGTTCACTCTCTGCTGTTTGGTAAGTTTGGACAAAGGTTTGTCTATCTGTTTGATTTTCTCAAAGGACCAACTCTTCGTTGCATTGATTCCTTGTATTGTTTTCCTTGTGGTGTGTTGAAATCTCCCACTATAACTGTGTGGGGCTTTAGATGAGATTTAAGTTCTAATAATGTTTCTTTAAGGAATGTGGATGCCTTTGCATTTGGGGCATAGATGTTCAGGATAGACACTTCATCTTGGTGGGTTTCACCTGTGATGAGTATGTAATGACCTCCTTCATCTCTTTTGATTGATTTTATTTTAAAGTCTAGTTTGTTAGATATTAGGATTGCTACCCCTGCTTGTTTCTTGGGTCCATTTGATTGAAACATTTTTTCCCAACCTTTAACGACCAGGTAACGTCTGTCTTTGAGGGCGAGGTGTGTTTCTTGTATACAGCAGAAGGAAGGGTTCTGTCTTCGATTCCATTCTGCTTGTCTGTGTCTTTTTATGGGTGAGTTAAGGCCATTAATATTGAGGGATATTAATGACCATTGATTGCTCATCCTTCTTCGATTTGCGATGGTTGTTGTTGGTGGAATTATGTGTAGTATTTCACCCCTTTGTTCTTTTGGATGTTGGTAGAGAGGGATTCTCTAATGCTTATGTTTTTCTGGTTGCAGTTAGCTTCCTTGGGTTGGAGTTTTCCTTCCAAAATTTTCTGTAGGGCTGGGTTAGTGGACACATATTGCTTGAATCTAGTTTTGTCATGGAATATCTTGTTTTCTCCGTCTATAGTGATTGAGAGCTTTGCCGGGTATAGTAGTCTGGGCTGGCATCCATGGTCTCTTAGTGTAGGTAGAATATCTATCTAGGACATTCTGGCTTCCAGAGTTTCCATGGCCAAAACAACCCTGTTCAACAAGGCAACGTCCGGAGGCATCACCATCCCTGACCTCAAGCTCTATTACAGAGCTATAGTCCTGAAAACAGCTTGGTATTGGCACAAAAATAGACAGGTAGACCAATGGAATCGAATTGAAAACCCGGATATTAACCCACACATGTATGAATATCTGATCTTTGACAAAGAAGCTAAAAATATACAATGGAATAAAGAAAGCATCTTCAACAAATGGTGCTGGCATAATTGGAGACTGGCATGTAGAAGAATGTGGATCGATCCATGTTTATTGCCATGCACAAAACTTAAGTCCAAATGGATCAAAGACCTCAACATAAATCCAGCCACATTGAACCTCTTAGAAGAGAAAGTGGTCGGTACCCTTGAACGAATTGGTACAGGAGACAGCTTCCTGAACATAACACCAGTAGCACAGGCAGTAAGATCAACAATTAATAAATGGGACCTACTGAAACTGAGAAGCTTCTGTAAGGCAAAGTACACAGTCAGCAAGACAAAAAGGCAGCCCACAGAATGGGAAAAATATTCACTAATCCCACATCTGACAGAGGGTTGATCTCCAAAATTTACAAAGAACTCAAGAAGCAAGTCTCCAAAACACCAAAGGACCCTATTAAAAAGTGGGCTGCAGAACTAAATAGAGAGTTTTCAATAGAGGAGTCTAAAATGGCTGAGAGGCACTTGAGAAAGTGTTCAACATCCTTAGCCATCCGGGAAATGCAAATCAAAACAACTCTGAGATACCATCTCACTCCTGACAGAATGGCTAAAACCAAAAACACCAATGATAATTTATGCTGGAGAGGATGTGGTGAAAGGGGGACACTCCTCCATTGCTGGTGGGAGTGCCAACTGGTTCAGCCACTTTGGAAATCAGTATGGAGATTCCTCAGGAAAATGGGAATAAACCTACCACAAGACCCAGCAACTCCACTCTTAGGCATATATCCAAAAGATGCCCATTCATACAACAAAGATGTCTGTTCCACTATGTTCATAGCAGCTTTATTTGTAATAGCCAGAACTTGGAAGCAACCTAGATGTCCCTCAACCGGAGAGTGGATAGGTAAAATGTGGTACATTTACACAATGGAGAGTACTCCATTCAGCAGAAAAAAACAATGGAATCATGAGATTCGCAGGCAAATGGATGGCACTAGAAGAAACCATCCTGAGTGAGGTAACCCAGTCACAAAAAGAGAAACATGGCATGTACTCTCTCATATATGGATTTTAGACATAGATCTGGGGAGTGCCAGCCTACATTCCTATGGCCAGCGAGTCTGGGAAATAGAAACTTCATTTAGTAGCTGATCGAAAAAGAGGCAGACTCCCTTGGTTAAGTACTGAGCTGAACTAAAGAAAGCCAGTAACAGAGAGGTAGGACTGATGATCAAAGGGATTAAGACTGGGCTGGTTTAACCCCCAGAAACAGCTGACCAGACAAAGGTTAACTCTTGAATCCCAGGCATCAGCCTGGGAATGCAGCATGGGACTGATCAAGGCCCCCTGAATCTGGGTGTCAGTGAGGAGGTCTAGGTAATCTATTGAGCCTTGGGCAGCAGATCAGTACCCATCACAATTATACACACGGACTTTAGACTCCCATAGAACAATGTGAGGTGCACTCTCACCCTGAACTCTTGGGGAAGGGTCTAGGCACTGCCCTATATGAAATGACAGACTATGGACACCCCCATGGAGGGCCTCACCCTCCCTGAGGGAATGAGGTGATAACGGGGGGGGTTGGGGGAGGGCATGGGATGAGGGGAGGGAAAGGGAAAGGGACCTGGAACTGACTTGTGAAGCAACCTTGTTTCTTATCTAAATTTAAACTGGAAAATAAAATAAAAATAAAATAAAATAAAATAAAAAAGAAACAGAAAAAAAAAGACTGTGTGAGAAACTACATGCCTATCTTGTTGAAAACTAATGATAGAACACTGTGTGAGAAACTACATATATAAATTCTTTAAAACAAATGAGACAACACTGTGTGAGAAACTATGTTATTAACTTCTTAAAATTAACGATACAACACTGTGTGAGAACCTACAAGTGTAACATATTTAAAACTATGCAACAGTATGTGTGAATGTATAAGTGTAACTTTGTGAAAACTAACAATACAACACTGTGTGAAAAACTACGTGCTTTAGTTCTGAAAAAATTAGGATACAACACTGAGTGAGACAATGCCAACGTAACTTCTTGAAATCTAACGATACAACACTGTGTGAGAAACTACATGCATAACTTCTTGAAAAATAAGGATGCAACAGTGTGTGAGAAACTACATAGGTAAATTCTTTAAAACTAAGGATACAACACTGTGTGATAAACTAAGTGCTTAACTTCTTGAAAACTAATGATATAACACTGTCTGAGAAACTGCGTGCTTAACATCTTTAAAAGTAATGATACAACACTGTGTGAAAATCTACATACTTAATTACTTCAAAAGTAAGGATACAACAATATGTGAGAATGTATATGGGTAACTTTGTGAAAACTAACGAAACGACGCTGTATCAGAGACTACATCATTACTGGCCCCCCCCAGCTGTCGGTCTAGGGTCCATGAGCTATACCCTGTTCAGATCAGCTGTCTCTGCTGGTTTTGCCAGACCATTCTTTGCCAATTTGCTCATTGCTCCTCGCTATGTGTCAATGGGTTCCTTGGGTTCAGTTCAGTGTTTGATGGTGGGTGTTTGCCTCAGCTTCCATCAGTCACTGGATGAAGGCTCCAGGATGGTTATAGACATCAAGTTCATTATCAGTATGGGCATTCAAGGTGGCCTTTCCACTTTTGTTTCGCTTGCCAGTTGGTGTCATCCCATTAGCTCACTAGAGGTCACAATAGTGCCTGATCTGTCTTTTAACCTATGATTCCCTCTTGCCCCTATTCTACCTGCCACACAAACTTCCTGTTCCCCCATGACCTACTCTCTCTTCCCCTTCTCCACCACTCTTCTTCCCAGCTCCCACTCCCCATACCCATCACCGTATTAACCATCTGTTCAGAAGATCTTGCCTCATTCCATTTGTTAATTGTCAATCTCAATATCGGTGCCACTGGTGTTATGTTCAGGTAGTCGTCTCCTGTACCAACTTGTTGAAGAGCATCTCCCACTTTGTCTTCTAAGAGTTTCAGTGTGGTTGGATTTATGTTGAGATCTTTGATCCACTTGGACTTAAATTTTGTACAAAGGGATAAACATGGGTCTATCTGCAGTCTTCTGCATACCAATACCCAGTTATGCCAGCACCATTTGTTGAAGATGCTTTCTTTTTCCATTGAATAGTTTTAGCTTCTTTGTCAAGAACCATGTGTTCATAGGTGTGCGGGTTAAAATCAATGTTTTCAATTCAGTTCCATAGGTCTACCTGGCTATTTTTGTGTCAATACCAAGCTGTTTTCAGGACTATAGCTCTATAATAGAGCTTAAAGTCAGGTATGGTGATGCCTCCTGATATCCTTTATTGTATAGGGTTGTTTTGGATATCCTGGGCCTTTTGTTTTTCCATATAAAGGTTATTATTGTTCTTTCAAGGTCTGTGAAGAATTGTGCCAGAATTTTGATAGAGATTGCATTGAATCTGTACACTGCTTTTGGCAAGATTGCCATTTTGATTATGTTGATCCTACCAATCCAAGAGCATGGGAGATCTTTCCATTTTCTGGTATCCTATTTGATTTCTTTCTTTAGAGACCCAAAGTTCTTGATATACAGGTCTTTCACTTCCTTGGTTAACATTATCCCCAGATATTTGATGCTGCTTATGGCTATTGTAAAGGGTGAGGTGTTGGGAGAAGTCCTGTGCATTTCTCAATGTCAAGAAAAACCCTAAACCATTTTAAATGCCATTTTCTGAAGGTCTTTGAGCGGTTTGAAGACTGTTTATCTATCTCAAATATCTTTCTGTGTATCTAGAAAACCTAACTTACCTAACTATAAATTCTATTATCAATAACTGTCTATAGTCTGTATTCAATTATGCATTACGTTTTAAAAGATCAGTATAAGCACAATAATTAATCAAGAGGAGAAATATACACATCACACAATTGACCTTGAATTTGTATCAATAAATGAAAAACAATACCCATACCATAATTCCCCTTTTTACCATTAAAAGGAGATTGGCTGTGATCACTAGCCAATTATAAACAATCCCATTTAAATGAAAACAAAGATTTATAAACAAGATGGGAATTGGGACGTCACTCATTCCAAACTGCTTCCTGCTGGAATGGGACGCTGTTCATACCATGGGGATCATGACAAAACTCAGAAACCTGTGTAAGTCCTTATTTTCGGGGTCTGTAAGGCTGCATCATCTTAGCTGTTTCAATTGTTGGTACATCTGGTCCACTGCTTCCGGGGGTCTTGGTTCGTGAAACCACAGAAGCCTGGAAGGAATCCTCAGCTTTTCATTTTCTGTAGAAACATAGGTAAAATATCCTTTTCCAAGTAACATATCCTATACTTAAATTTGGAAGTCAAGGCATTTTCAAAAGATATAAGTTGAATTAATTCAGCAGCATTTATAAGCAAGGGTACTTTATCAGTCGTTCCTTCCTTAGCAATGAAAAAACTGAAAAACACAATAGCGTACAGTATCCAGACTTTCTCTATATTTTCCATCTTTACATGGCATATTTATTTATCTATTATTACTTTATTTATTTTACTTTTATTTATTTTTCTCTGAGACCGGGTTTCTCTTTGGAAATCCCCCTGCCTCTGCCTCTGGAGTAAATCCTACCGGCGTGTGCCACTACAATGCTGGCTTTTCTGTTTATTTA
>NW_024430268.1:0-7882 GCF_017639785.1 Mesocricetus auratus
TACTATGTGAGATTCTACACGTGTACCTGTGAGGAGCCGCCCTCGCTATCGCTATTGCCGTTAGAAGATGGCGCTGACATCTGCTGTCAGTTGGAGTTAACCGTTAGAAGATGGCGCTGACATCTGCTGTCAGTTGGAGTTAACCGTTTAAGCTGTGCCTCTCCCGTGGCGTCATCTGGGGTGATGTGCAAACCACCAATCCCGGCTCTACACGTCTCACTCGGAGCTCCTAGGCTTATATAAGGGGCTGGGTTTCTTAGCTTGGGGTCTCCCTCTAAGAAGCTGATCATCTATCTCTCAAGATGCATTAAAGCTTTACTGCAGAAGGATCCGAGTGTTCTGCGTCGTTCTTGCTGGCGAGACGGTAGCGCGGGACATCTGGTGCCGAAACCCGGGAACTCTTCAACATCGCCGGCGCCGCGGGAGACCCCTCGGAAGACGGGGCGGATTCAGAACTGCAGGGACGTAAGTTCAGAGAGGTATGCTTTATCCTGAACACCCCTTTCTCGACTTTGGCCTTAGTTTGTCATCACCGTGGGACGGGTCAGTGGAGGCTTTGGTGCTAGTCCTGTTTGTCCTTCTCCTTCATCGTGGCTGGTGCTGACAGAACGGTGCTGTCAGTCTGGTGCTGTCAGTCTGGTGCTGTCAGTCTGGTAACGGAGTTGAGCGCCGTTTTTTAGATAAGCCGCTAGCGCGATGGGGTTGTCACAGTCAGTGGTTACTGCCCTACAGACTGTGCTAAAACAAAGAGATCTCAAAATTGCACCACGAACACTTCAAAATTTTGTGAAGGAGGTAGATAGAGTGGCACCATGGTATGCTTGTTCCGGGTCCCTCACTGTGGCCTCATGGAACAAGCTAGGTAAAGAACTAGACAGGAAGCATGCAGAAGGAGATCTCCACTTAGGTACCAAAGCCATTTGGAAGCTAGTTAAAAACTGCTTGGAGGATGAGGCCTGTCACCCTGCTATAATAGAAAGTCAGGGAACCTTAGAGGAAGTTCAGGATAGCATGTCAGAAACTGAACGGAGTGAGAGAATGGGAGCTCGCAAAAGGAAAGACATGTCTAAGAAAAAAGGCCCTCCCCAAGAAGTTAAGAAAGGGGAGAGAAAGAAGGGAGTGATCATTCACCCCCTAACAAATCTAAGAAAAAGAAAAAGCCAGAATCTAGTCTATACCCTACAGTAGAGCTAGAAGCCTTGGAGCTAGATAATTCTGATTCTGACACTCTGTATTCTAGCGAAGAAGGTGGTCTAGAGGAGGAGGTGGCACGGTATGAGGAAGAAAGATATCACCCTGATAGACACCGGCCACTGAAAACAAAAATGAATGTGAGGCCACCGCCTATAAATCCGGCGGGCTCACGCCCCTCAGCGCCTCCGCAGTATGAGCTTCGGCTGAATACTGGTACTGACTCCTTTTTACCTTTAGAGGAACGGAGAAAAATACAAGTAGCTTTTCCAGTATTCGAGAATGTGGAAGGCGGAAGAGTACATACCCCTGTAGATTACAATCAAATCAAAGAATTGGCCGAATCCGTTCGTAATTATGGGGTCAATGCTAACTTTACCACATTACAGGTGGAAAGGCTTGCTAATTTTGCCATGACTCCCACTGACTGGCAGACGACAGTGAAAGCAGTGCTTCCCAACATGGGACAATACATGGAATGGAAGGCTCTCTGGTATGATGCAGCCCAGGCACAAGCTAGAGTTAATGCCACGGCTGAAGATGAGAATCAGAGGCAGTGGACATTTGAAATGCTGACAGGTCAGGGTCAACATGCCCTTAATCAAACCAACTACATCTGGGGTGTCTATGGTCAGGTGTCGGCCGCCGCTATTAAAGCATGGAAGGCCCTCACAAAAAGGGGAGAGTCCAGTGGACACCTTACAAAGATTGTCCAAGGACCCCAAGAGCCATTTTCAGACTTTGTGGCCAGAATGACAGAGGCCGCCAGTCGCATCTTTGGTGATTCAGAACAAGCTATGCCCCTGATTGAGCAACTTGTCTATGAACAAGCAACCCAGGAATGTCGAGCGGCTATCGCCCCTCGCAAAAGCAAAGGTTTACAAGATTGGCTCAGAGTGTGCAGGGAGCTGGGGGACCCCTAACCAATGCAGGACTAGCTGCCGCCATTTTACAAACGCACAGGCGTAGAGATTTATCTAGTCGAAAAGCTTGTTTTAATTGTGGGAGAATGGGGCACCTTAAGAAAGATTGTCAAGCCCCTGAAAGAACAAGAGAATCGAAGCTTTGCCATCGTTGTGGTAAAGGTTATCATAGGGCTAGCGAATGCAGGTCAGTCCGGGATGTAAAAGGGAGGCTTCTGCCCCCTATTGAAGAACCCAAGGTACCCCAATCAAAAAACGGGTCACGGGGCCCATGGTCCCAGGGCCCTCAGAAATATGGGAACCAATTTCAGAAAAGCAATCAAGAGGAAGTAGAGGTTTCCGAGGAACCCCCGGAATGGACTTGCGTGCCGCCTCCGACTTCTTACTCATGCCCCAAATGAATGTTCAACCGGTCCCAGTCCATTCCCTGGACCTTTGCCCCCTGCCACCATTGGGCTTATTCTGGGCCGTGGCTCCTTAACTTTACAGGGACTCATTATATATCCTGGAATTGTTGACCCGTATCATAAAGAGGAGATTCAAGTTCTCTGTTCTAGCCCTCGGGGTGTATTTTCTATAAAGCAGGGAGATAGAATTGCACAACTGGTGTTGCTGCCCTCCCTCGGGGATGGAGAAACCTACACTTTACAAAAAAGGGCTATGGGATCTTCTGGAAGTGATTCAGCCTATCTGGCTATACCCCTAAATGAGAGACCTACAATAAAATTGTTAATTAATGGAAAAGAATTTGAAGGGATAATGGATACGGGAGCAGACAAAAGCATTATTTCACTCCATTGGTGGCCGAAGTCTTGGCCCACTGTTGTTTCATCTCATTCTCTACAAGGTCTTGGATACCAGTCCTCTCCTGCCATCAGTGCCTCAGCCTTAACCTGGCGGAATGCTGAGGGCAAACAGGGATGTTTTACCCCCTATGTGTTGCCACTCCCTGTAAATTTATGGGGACGGGATGTGTTACAAGCCATGGGCATGACCCTAACTAATGAATACTCCCCCAGGCATCAGCCATTATGGCAAAGATGGGGTATACAAAGGGTAGAGGCTTGGGTAGGCAAGAACAAGGCAGAATAAAACCCATTACACAACACGGAAATCGGGGTAGAAAAGGACTGGGTTTTATTTAGGGGCCGTTGAGGCTTCACGACCCATACCATGGAAAACAGAGGAGCCGTTATGGGTCTCTCAATGGCCTCTATCCTCTGAAAAATTAGAGGCTGTCACAAGATTAGTGCAAGAACAGGAACGGCTGGGGCATCTAGAGCCTTCTACCTCCCCATGGAATACACCAATTTTTGTTATTAAGAAGAAATCTGGGAAGTGGAGATTACTCCATGACCTGCGGGCCATTAACAATCAGATGCATCTTTTTGGCCCTGTTCAAAGAGGCCTTCCTTTGCTTTCTGCACTTCCTCAAGATTGGAAGCTTATTATTATAGATATTAAGGATTGTTTCTTCTCTATTCCACTTTACCCACGGGATAGACCAAGGTTTGCCTTCACTATCCCTTCTCTTAATCATATGGAACCAGACAAGAGATTTCAGTGGAAGGTACTGCCGCAAGGCATGGCCAATAGCCCAACAATATGTCAGCTGTATGTGCAGGAGGCTTTGGAGCCAATTAGGAAGCAATTTACATCTTTAATCGTTATCCATTATATGGACGATATTCTTATTTGTCACAAAGAGTTAGATGTTTTACAAAAGGCTTTCCCCATGCTGGTGGCTGAATTAAAACAGTGGGGATTAGAGATTGCCTCAGAAAAGGTTCAAATTGCAGATACAGGCCTCTTTTTGGGCTCAATGATTACTCCCAAAAATATAGTTCCTCAGAAAATAGAAATTCGCAAAGACCACTTACAAACATTAAATGATTTTCAGAAACTTCTGGGAGATATAAATTGGTTGAGGCCCTTTTTAAAAATTCCATCTGCTGATCTAAAACCCCTCTTCGATCTCCTGGAGGGTGAGCCTCATATCTCCTCACCCAGAAAATTTACCCCTGCTGCCCACCGAGCCTTACAGATGGTGGAAGAGGCCTTACAGGAAGCACAATTACAACGTATTGAGGAGTCACTACCTTTTAATCTGTGTGTTTTTAAGACAGCTCAATTGCCAACTGCAGTCCTGTGGCAACATGGACCATTACTTTGGATTCATCCAAATGCTTCCCCTGCTAAGATTATTGACTGGTACCCTGATGCTGTTGCACAGCTCGCGCTTCGCGGAATAAAAGCAGCTGTTACACATTTTGGCAGGGATCCTGATTCCTTGATTGTGCCTTATACTGCTGCACAAGTTCAGACCTTGGCAGCCACATCTAGTGATTGGGCAGTTTTAGTTACTTCCTTTTCAGGACAAATTGATAATCATTTTCCAAAGCATCCAATTTTACAGTTTGCCCTAAACCAGGCTATAGTGTTTCCACAAGTGACAGCTAAAGACCCACTCCCAGATGGGACTGTGGTGTACACTGATGGATCAAAAACTGGTATGGGAGCTTATGTGGTCAAGGATAGGGTTATATCTAAACAATATAATGAAACTTCACCTCAAGTTGTAGAATGTCTGATAGTACTGGAGGTTCTTGAGGCTTTTCCAGGACCCCTCAATATTGTATCAGATTCCTCTTATGTGGTTAATGCAGTTAATCTCCTTGAGATAGCTGGAATAATAAGATCCTCCAGCAGAGTTGCTAACATCTTTCAAAAGATACAAGCTGCCTTGTTAAATAGGAGATTTCCTGTTTTCATTACCCATGTCCGAGCACATTCTGGACTCCCAGGTCCCATGTCCTTAGGGAATGACTTAGCGGACAAGGCTACAAAGCTGGTGGCCGCTGCCTTGTCTACCCATGCACAAGCAGCAAAAGAATTCCATAAGCGCTTTCATGTGACGGCTGAGACCTTGCGCCGTCGTTTTGCTCTATCCAGGAAAGAGGCTAGGGAAATTGTTACTCAATGCCAGAATTGCTGCGAATTCTTACCTACTCCCCACATGGGAATAAACCCACGTGGCATTAGACCATTGCAGATGTGGCAGATGGATGTTACTCATATTCCCTCTTTTGGAAGGCTTCAATATGTTCATGTTTCTGTTGACACCTGTTCTGGCGTAATGTTCGCCACACCCCTAACAGGGGAAAAGGCCTCATATGTGATTCAACATTGCCTTGAGGCCTGGAGTGCTTGGGGAAAACCCAGAATTTTAAAAACAGACAATGGACCAGCATATACCTCTCAAAAATTCCGACAGTTTTGTCGGCAAATGGATGTTACCCATCTAACTGGCCTACCTTATAACCCTCAAGGACAGGGCATTGTGGAACGTGCCCATCGTACACTCAAATCATATCTGATTAAACAAAAGGGGAGTATTGAGGATGTTCTACCCTCGGTACCAAGAGTTGCTGTATCCATGGCACTTTTTACCCTTAATTTCTTGAACTCTGATGCCCAAGGCCACACTGCGGCCGATCGCCACAGTTTAGAGCCTGATAGGCCAAAAGAAATGGTAAAATGGAAAGATGTCTTGACTGATCTCTGGAAAGGCCCGGATCCTATTCTTATAAGATCCAGGGGAGCTGTGTGTGTTTTCCACAGGAGGAAGAAAACCCCCTGTGGATCCCTGAAAGACTCACTCGAAGAGCTCCTTCACAACTCCAGAATAAGAAGGATGGAGGCCAAGTGGGTGATGAAGACTCTCCTACTCGGGATGATGGTTCCTAGTATGATGGGAGAGTTACGGTGGGCCATCATGTCTACCTTCCCCTACCGATGCCAGTGATGCAGAATGCCCAGGTGTTCCCTAGATTTTTCACAACTAATAGAGAGTTGGGGCTTGCCCTTTTGCCTTTAGATCCTCAGATACAGAGTTTTCAGGATGAGAGAACCTTGTCATTAGTAGGAAGCTTGTGCTTTACTGTGATTTCTTCATTAAAGGATAATTTTATTCATATGGATCCAGAAAGATCTAATGCTAATCCTTTTGAATTAATGGAAGCTGTACTGATCTTTCTCCTATGATAGTGAGAAGGGACAGATTACTTTTGATTGGAAAGGGGCATTAGGCAACAGTCTGAGTGAGGGACAGAGCTATGGATCATCTGATTGGTCCTCCTCCAATGTTAAGTATACCCCTTTTAAGAGAACTAATTATTCAGCTGCCCTTTATTTGGGTTGTGAGTAATGATACCTTAGGTAAGAATCAGAAAGAAATAAATTGCTCTGCTTAGAATTGTTTTTATGCATTATGCTGGGATGCTATTAAGCACCCTTTTGCTTTGGTAATGCGCATGCCTCGATTTGTTCCAGTTCCTGTTGAGACGCCAAGTAATTTGAGTTTGTTTAGGGAAAAGCGAGATTTTTGGGATCTCTGCTATTATTGTGGGCCTGATAGCCACCGCCGCGGTTACTGCTTCGGTTACCGCCTCGGCCCTTGCACTTTCTGCCACTGTGCAGACAACTCAAACCATTAATGAACTATAGGCCACTGTGACCATGGTCCTAGATAAACAGGCCACTGCCAATTCTCAGATACAAGGAGGCCTGATGTTGGTAAACCAACAGATTAATTTGGTTCAGGAACAATTGGATATATTGTGGCAGATGGCCCAATTGGGATGTGAACAAAAGTTGCCTGGCCTTTGTGTCACTTCAGTACAATATGAGAATTTTACAAGAGCAGCTAACCTGTCACAAGCTCTGTCTCAACATTTATTACAGAATTGGACTTTTGAGTTTGAGCAGACACTCCGTGAGTTGAGAATGGCGATCCTGCAAGTGAATTCGACGCATCTGGATCTTTCTCTGATGGAAGGCCTCTCCTCCTGGATTTCATCTGCATTTTCTTATTTTAAGGAATGGGTGGGGGTAGGATCATTTAGCCTAGTTCTCTGCTGTGGAATAGTGTTGATGCTTTGGATGGTGTGTAAGCTCAGAGCCCAAACAAAAGAGACAAAGTGGTGGTGGCACAAGCACTTGCTGCCTTAGAACACGGAGCCTCCCCTGACATTTGGTTAACCATGTTAAAGCAATAGGTCGCTGGCCTCCCAGCTCTTGCACCCCACGAGGCTAGTCTCATTGCACGGGATAGAGTGGGTAGGCTTCAGCAGCCCAAGGAGTTGCAAGGCTAAGCACTGCACAGGAGAGGTCTGCGGTATAACGACTTTCTCCTGGGAGATAAGTCATCTTGCATGAAGGTTCTATGTCATGATCTCCTTCCCCCAGAAAAACGACATCGGGACTGGTCAGGGCTCCCTCTGGGGATAAGACCCTGGAGAGGAGCTTTGTACATGTTCCAAATTTGCACATGGGGATTTGACCTCTATCTCCACTCCAAAGTTGTGGGTGTCCTATTGCTTCAAAAATAAATGAATAGGGGGAGATGTGAGGAGCCGCCCTCGCTATCGCTATTGCCGTTAGAAGATGGCGCTGACATCTGCTGTCAGTTGGAGTTAACCGTTAGAAGATGGCGCTGACATCTGCTGTCAGTTGGAGTTAACCGTTTAAGCTGTGCCTCTCCCGTGGCGTCATCTGGGGTGATGTGCAAACCACCAATCCCGGCTCTACACGTCTCACTCGGAGCTCCTAGGCTTATATAAGGGGCTGGGTTTCTTAGCTTGGGGTCTCCCTCTAAGAAGCTGATCATCTATCTCTCAAGATGCATTAAAGCTTTACTGCAGAAGGATCCGAGTGTTCTGCGTCGTTCTTGCTGGCGAGACGGTAGCGCGGGACATGTACCTCATTGA
>NW_024430269.1:0-502 GCF_017639785.1 Mesocricetus auratus
TCTGACACGCGTTGTATCATTAGTTTTAAATAAGGTACACGTGTAGAATCTCACACAGCTTTCTATCAATAGTTTTCAAGAAGTTACGCATGTAGGTCCTCACACAGTGTTGTATTGATGGTTTTCAAGAAGTATTGCTTATAGATTCTCACACAGAGTTGTTTTGTTAGTTTTCAACATGTTACACATATAGTTTCTCACAGTGTTGTATCAATAGTTTCCAAGAAGTTACAGAGGTAGTTCCTCACACAAGGTTTTAAGGCTAGTTTTGAAGAAGTTACATGTGTAGATTCTCACACACTCTTATATCTTTAGTTTTCCATAAGTTTCGCATGTAGATTCTCAAACAGTGTTGTATCGCTAGTTTCCTTTTTTAGTTCTTTTTTATTTTATTTTTTTATTTATTTTAAAGTTTAAATTTAGATTAGAAACAAGGTTGCTTCATAAGTCAGTTCCAGGTCACTCTCCCTTCCCTACCCTCCTCCAGTGCCCTCCCCACAAT
>NW_024430270.1:0-19035 GCF_017639785.1 Mesocricetus auratus
AGCACATTGTTATGTTTTATTACTAGTTGTTAACCCCAAACTATGCCTAACATAAGTCAACCTGTCTATCATCTATCTATCTATCTATCTATCTATCTATCTATCTATCTATCTATCTATCTATCATTTCCTGTGTGTGTGTGAGAGAGAGAGAGAGAGAGAGAGAGAATATGTGAGTATGTGTGTGCAATAAGAGAGACAGAGACTGAATGTGTGAGTGGGAGTACATGTGTGCCACAGAGTGCTTGTAGAGATCATAAGGTAACTTGGGGAAGTTGGTTCTCTCCTTCCACTATGTGGGTCCCCAGGAACTGAACCCAGATGGTTGGGTAGGCTTGATGGTAAATGCTTTTACCCACTGAACCATCTTGCTGGCCACCCGTGTTATTTTTTGACACAGGTCCTCTTACTGAACCTGGAGCTCAGCAAGTTAGTTTTCCTAGCTGGCTAGCAAGCCGCAGAGATCCTGCTGCTTCTAGCTCCCACTGTTGGGATTACAGGTGCCCGCCTCCAGCCCTGGCTTTTTACATGGGTTCTGGGGATCTGAACTCAGGTCCCCATGCTTGCAGGCAAGCACTTTACCCACTGAACCATCTCCCCTGTCCCTAGTGCTCTGATCTTTAATAGTGAATTTCAAACAGACTTAGAGGCCTGATGAGCGCAGAGTTTTCTGGAAGATTCTTAGGGCTATCAATGGAAAACTTCATTTTTCTGTTTTTTTCTTGTGAGAGGCTATTGTCTCAATCATTTATGGAAGACGCTGGATAGAGGTCAGTGCGTACTTATGAAGAGATAGTTCTGGCTGGCTTGCTTGGTGACTTGGTAACTGGTCTAACTGGTTTTTCTTTGGCTTGATGAAATTCATTGACCAGTTATTTCCCATCCTGTCACCAGTTCCTTTGTGGGAATTGAAATCTGTTCTTTGTCACTGAACACTTGACATGCTCCAGGGAGGTGCCAGGGACCTTAGTGTGCCCTGTGCCCTGTATCTCTGTTTGTGTCTCTCTCCCTGTGTCTGCTGCAACTTTCATTAAATGGAGAGGACATGATGTTGGATTTTTTTTTTGAGATAGGGTCTACCTGTCCTCAAACTCATGGCAATGCTCCTGCCTCAGCCTTCCAAATGCTGGGAGTTCAACATTACTGGCTAAAACACTTTTCTGATTGTGGTAAAATATATTTAGTAAGTACATTGATAATGCAGTGTCACTATCCTCATGCTCTGGTTCGGGAACATTCATTCTTAACATCTCTCAAAAAAGAAACTCTCTGTCCATTATTACTCAGTTCCCAGTCCTGATTCCCTGAGCTCCTGGCAACAAGGAATTAGCTTTCAAGCTGTGTGGATTGATCTGTTCTGGACATTTCTATCCACAGGATCAGATAATATGTAGTTTATTGTGTGTTCTTCCTTTCTTTCTTTTTTCTGAGTACAGTGCTCTCAGAATTCATTCACATGGTGATTTCATTAAGTCTGGATTCTGTTTTCATGGATGAGTAATATTTCATCATATGGATCCTGTCAGTTTTACCACCTGACCAGAATCTGTGATGTTTCCCCCTTCAGTTATTTGAAATTGGGCATCTGTAAACATCTGGGTTCCAAGTCTTGTCTGTGGCACTCAATTACCTTTAAGTCAGAAGTAAGTTGCTTTTGTGGGACTGAAGTTCAAACCCCGGGTCTTGTGCATGCTGGCAAATGTTCTGTCACTGAGCTATATCTCTAGGCTTGGTGTTAATTCACCTGACCCCCAGCATCTGGATTTCAGGCAGTGAACCCCCACACCAATCTTCTGTGTGTGTTCTGGGGATTCATCTCCCCAGCCCTGATATCTCCTCTTTGGGTAAAGTAAAATATTTATTATTTTCATTCTTTTCTGTTTGAATTCCCCCTCTGTGATGATTAATATTGTCAACTTGACAGGATCTAGATTTGCCTAGGAGACAGATCTCTGGGTGTTTATGGTGACATTTCTCAATGACATTAACTGAGGTGGGAAGATCACCCTCTGAGAGGTGGTTTGGGCCCTGGACTGTCTAACAAGGAGAAAACAGGCTGGTTATTAGCAGTCATCAGCCATATTCAGCAGTCATCACCGCCCTGCTGCCATAGCTTCCCTGTTGTGATGGGCTGCTCCCTGCAGCTGTGAGCCAGAGTAAGCCCTGCCTCCCCTACGTTGCTTTTGCCAGGAGTTCTCTACCAGCCATGAGTAAAGTAAATGATACACACTGTTTATTCTGTGCCAGTGCTCCTGTCAGTTCCAGAATAGAGGAAGGAGTGGCTTGAGAAAGTGGAGCTCAACAAAGAGACTCTTCTAGTGAGAGGAAGAACCAGGAAGGGGTGGGAACCGGCCAGGGCAGAGTGTGGCCATCTATGTGTGACCAAGAATCAGGGATGTCTTAGTTCCTTCTTGGCTTCTTTCTCTGAGGAATACCCTCGGCAGAGCAGAATGGGTATAGTGGACAGAATGTGGGGGAGCAGATGAGGTAGGGCTCTCAGAGAAAACCCTCAGCCTGAGTTCATCCTAGGCTGAGATAACTTCTGACAGCCATTCGTGGAAATCTTCTTGGGGACTTTGAGGATAACTCAGTCAGTAAAGAGGACTCAAGTTTGCTCCCCAAAGCCCATGTATCTTAGTCCTTTCCCATTACTGTGATAAAATAACTGACAAAAAGCAATTTAAGGGAGAAAGTCTTTATTTGGCTCATTGTTCTGGCTACATCCATCGCTGAAAAGTCAAAGCAGCAGAACTCAGTCACATTATGTCCACAATCAAGAGTAGAGAACAATGAATTCATGTGTACATGCTTGTGCTCAGCTCGTTTTCTCCAGTGTCCAGCAGTCTAGGATCTGGGCCTAGGGAATGGTGCCCCCCACATTTTTTTTATTTTATTTTATTTTCCAGTTTAAATTTAGATAAGAAACAAGGTTGCTTCACAAGTCAGTTCCAGGTCCCTCTCCCTTTCCCTCCCCTCCTCCCGTGCCCTCCCCCAAACCCCCCCCGTTATCCCCTCATTCCCCCAGGGAGGGTGAGGCCCTCCATGCCCCCCACATTTGTAGAGTCTTTCCACTTAATGAAGAATCAGGACAATCTACTACATACATGATCACAAGAAAGCTTAATCTAGATAGACTCCATTCCTAGGTAATTCTATGTTGTGTCAAGGTGACAACCAACACTAACTAACCATCTGTCCATGTGAACAGAAGCTGGGCATGGTGGTCCATGCTTACGGTCTGAGTTCTGAGGAGACAGGGACAGGTGGATCACTGGGGCGTTCTGACCAGCCAGCCTACCCTACTTGACAAATTCTAGGCTGGATACAGACAGAATTTAGGGCTTCAAGACTGATTAACTCTGTAGCAATGGTGTCTGTCACCCGACAGCCATGTTTAAGGGTTCTCTAGGGTAAAGCCATCTGGTTTTCCTGTGGGTGGCACTTGTTTGCTGAACTGGTTTTTGGCGTAGCGTTGACTTTGACTGGCAAGGCCTGCTTTGTTCTGTGTCTTGGGTTTTTGCCATCTCTGTCCATGAGTGAAATTGGGCTGTGTCTTTGGCTTGTTTCATTTTGCAATCTCTTCATTAAGTCTTGTTATCCAATCTTCTAGTCACAGAAAGTGAATTAGGCAAGTTTCCATTCTAAAGGTTCTTAAAGAATTTTAGCACTGGAATTAATCTGTCTGTGAATAAGAGGGCCATTTCTTGGGAAATGTTATGGTTTTAAAATCTTTGTGGGAAGGAATTCTTGAGTAACTTAAATTTTTTTTCATAAAGAGTGTTTGGTGAGTTTAGGCTAAAATCCTTTTGCTGTTGTTTTAAGTCAATGGTTAGATCTTTTGGTCAGCTTCTATGATTCTCAAGTGTCTTAGAATTAGTGGTTTCTAGGCTGAGAGTGTGCTATTGAGCATCCCATAGTTGTGCTTGTGCAGTCTCCTTAAATACAGCTGAGAGTCTTGCAGATCTTGGATTTATTCATCAGTTCTGCTTTTTAATAATCCAGTAGTTATTGCTATGAGCATATTTTTCACTTTGTGATTATCCTAATCTATGCTTTTAGTTTTACTGTTTTTAAATCCCCCTTAGTGTGAAGTTTTTAGAAGGCATTACATATCTAAATATTTTTGGAATAAATTCCAAATTGTGAAATGAACAAATAAAAAAATTGGAATTCATTTAACCAAGGACCTTGCATTTGAGGCCCTTACTGGGCAATTCTAGGCACGGATTCCACCCCAGAGCCATACCCCCAGCCCCTCACTGGGAAATTCTAGGCAGGGGTTCTACCACTGAGCCATACCCCCAGCCCCTACTGGGCAATTCTAGGCAGGGATTCTACCATTGAGCCATGCCCCTAGCTCCTCATTGGGTAATTCTAGGTAGGTGCACCACCCCTGAGCCATGCCCCCAGCCCCTCACTGGATAATTGTAGGCAGGGATTCTACCACTGAACCATGCCCCTAGCCCATCACTGGGCAATTTTAGGTAGGTGCTCTATCCCTGAGACATGCCCACAGCTCCTTTTTGGGGAATTCTAGGTGGGGATTCTAACCATTGAGCAACACTTCCAGGCCTAGGTTCATTCTTTTAATGCAATTAAATCTTTTAAGGCCACAAATTCACTGTTTGGTTTTTGCTGCTCTCTTTAGTCCTGGGTATATACCTTCTTGTTTTCATTGTTGCCTGAAGAATCTCCGATGATATCTAACATTATTTGTGCTCTCCATTGCCATGAAAGCAGCTCCTTCAATTGTGCTACATAAATGACCTTGTATTGTTTTCATAGTTTCCCCAAGTCACCCATTTCATAGGTTATTTCCTAACAGGTGAAATAGGTTCAATAACAGTGAGCTGACTTGAGGATCACTGGGCTAGCGGGATGTGGGGGCGGGCAGGTCCTTGTTTTGATTGCATCTTCTCTGGTTGAGTGGGTTTCAATCACTGATATTTAGGGTTGAAAAAATGAACTTTTACTATTTCTCAGTTTCATTTTGTTGTTGCAATAAAATATGATGACAAAAGGCAAGTAGGGAGGAAGGGGATTATCTAAGCTTACACTCCATGTCACAGTCCGTTATTGTGGGGAAGTCAAAGCAGGGACTTCACACAACTGATCATTACGTTGATGTGGAGAGCAGAGAAACGCTTGCTTCTTCTGCTCTGTGTCTCTGATTTTGCACAGTTCAGGGCTCCCTGCTTAGGGAATGATGCTGCCCATATTGGGTGAGGTCTTTCCACGTCAATGAACTTCATTAGGATAGTCCCCCCACAACACACACACACACAGACAGACACACACATACAGAGACATGCACAGACACACATGTATGCACACATGCACACCCACACACCCACAAACATACACATACATACACAGACACACACTCTGATACACAGACACACAAACACACAGACATGCACAGACACACATGTATGCACACATGCACACACGCACACACATACACACACAGATATACACACAGACATATAGACACACACACAGAGGCTATCCTAACATAGACAATTCCTCATTGAGACTTTCTTCCCAGGGATTCTAGGTTGTGTCAAGTTGTTGATGAAAATTAATCCTCACTCAGTGTGATGGGTTATCAAAGTTTCTTTTTGATGGACTTTCAAAAGGTTTTATATTTTTACTTTAGATAGAGTTTCAGGTAGCCCAAGCTGTCATTGACATTCCTATATATCTGAGGCTGGCCTTGAACTCCTGATCTTCTACCTCTCCAGTGCAGGGATGACAGGTGTGCACCATACCTGACTGCCAGGCCGCTGCTCTATCACTGAAGTTTATCCCTAGCCTTTGGACTTTTCAGACAGACTTTTTCCATGTAGCTCAGGCTGGCGCAGTACTTGAACTCCTGAACTTTCTGCCTCCACCTCCTGAGTGCTCAGATGGTAGGTGTAAACCACCAGGCCCTGCTTTATAGTATGCTGGGGATGGAACCCAGGTCCTTACACATGCTAGGCAAGTTCCTACCACCTGAGCCATGACCTCAGAGTGCCCCCTCCCATACCCTTCTGTAGGTTTTTGTTTGTTTGTTTTTTGCATGATGGCCTCAATATGTGAGCTAGAGGTTCTGTGTTGTGGAATTGTGTGTGGCTCTTGGTAACTGACTGTTCAATGGACTTCAGTAGATATATCCCACAGGGTCAGGAGCAATAGGTGAATTCTGAATTCAGATTGAGAGCATGTAGCTGTCTAAGGGAAAAATACTGTTTCCTCCAGTAAATGGAGTAACAATTCTCCACCCAGACGCCTGGCTTTATGGGACTGCCAGGGTATATGTTTACAAAACCACTTTCTCTTTCTCTCTTCTTGTGTTTGTGGTTTTATGGTCCGGGTTGTGGAGCTCTCGCCCAAGGCTGAGTGTGACCTGTCAGTCCACCTGCCCTGTGGCCTTCCTGTCTATTTCTGGCCTTCGGCGTGAGCTTGCTGCAAAGCCAGTATGACTGGGGGTGATGTCAGACTGACTTTCCTTTAGAAGGGTGCTGTGACTCATCTGTACTTAACGGGCCCATGTCACGTTAGAAGGATGACTGTAGTAGTTTTTGTTTGAAATCTAATAAGGGATTTTGAATCTGCCATCTGGAGGCTGTGTTCCTTCTGTTCTTTTTATTGTTTTTGACAAAGGCTAGTGTTGAGGGGCAGGAAATGGTTTTGCAATATTGCTGACATCTGCCTGGAGGGTCTGTCCTCTTTCCTCAGCTTCGTTTTTTTCTACAAGCCAGAGACAGATTGGAAGCAGCTGTGTGTGGCAGGTTGGGCTTTGTATTTTTTTTAAATGTGTAATTAGGTGTGTATGTTAATAGTCTCATGTGGCCTTGCTGGCCTTGAACTCACTGCATAGTTGAGCCTGGCTTTCAATGCCTGATCATCTAACCTTTACTTTCTTTCTTTTTTTTTTTTTTTTTTTTTTTTTTTGGTTTTTACGAGACAGGGTTTCTCTGTATTGTTTTGGAGGCTGTTGGTCCAGCTCGGCCTCGAACTCACAGAGATCTGCCTGCCTCTGCCTCCCGAGTGCTGGGACTGAAGGTTTGCGCCAGCACCACCTGGCTAACCTTTACTTTCTAATTCCACTTTAGGATGTGGGTCACAGTGTGTGTGTGTGTGTGTGTGTGTGTGTGTGTGTGTGTGTGTATTTGTCTCTGTGTGTGCAGGGGGTCAGGGCTCATGCTAAGGCATGTACGTGTGAGGGGGAATCATGTGAACGCATGTGTGGATGTCAGAAGACCATTTGTAGGCGTCAGTCAGGTCTCCCTTGTCATGTGGGTCGTAGGGTGAGGGGTTGAACTCTCATTACACTTGGTTGTAAGCATCTCTGCTTGCTGAGCCATCTTGTTGGTGCTTTATTTTTAAATATTGATTGATTGATTGATTGATTTGGTTTCTCACTGTGTGACTCAGTGGCCTTGAACTCCTAGGCTCAAGTGATCTTCCAGCCTCAGCTTCTGGAGTACCTGAGATTACAGAAGTGTGCCACCATGCTTAGCAGGAGTGTCTGCTGTCTGACTGTCTGTCTGTCTCTTGTGTGTACATATGCATGCATGCATGTAGAGACAAGAGTAAGCCTTGGGTGTTGTTTTTCCTCAGGTACCTCTATCTCATTTTATTTTTAAAATTTATTTTATGTTAATGAGTACTTTGTAGGCATATATGTCAGTCAGTTCACCATGTGTGTGCCTGGTGCTCACACAGACCAGAAGAGGGCATCAGATTCCCTGGACCTGGAGTTACATTCAGTTGTGAGCTGCCATGTTGGCTCTGGGAATTGAACCTCGGTCCTCTGGAAGAGCAGCCAGTGCTAACTTCTGAGCCATCTCTCCAGTGCTCTACCTTGCTTTTTGAGACAGTTTCTCTCTGAACTTGGAGCATGCTAGTCAAGCAAGGATGGCTGGCCATCAAGCCCCAGGGTCTTCTTGTTTCTGTCTCCCCAGTTCTGAGATCGTAAGCACATGCCTCTATGCCTGTCTTTGTTGGTGTCTACATGCCATCATTGTTGCTGTCTCCTCCCACCCCCTAAAAAGCTGTGAGTTCTGGGGTTGAACTCAGGTCTTCACAATTTGGTGGCATGATCTTGTCACCAAGCTAACCCTCCTTTGGATTTCTAGGCCATATTTTAAATTTCAGAAAGCATCTCTTAGATATGGCATGCAAACCTCTGTGGTAGTACAATTTCATACCACAGCTGTTTTTTTTTGGAGAAGGGAGAATCGGAGGTTTGAAATGTTTTCCTATTTATTTACTTACCTATTTATTTATTTATTTGGGTATGGTGGCTGTGACGGTTGGTTTTCATTGTCAGCTTGACACAATCTTAGAGTCATCCCGGAAGAGAGTCTCACTGAGGGACTGTCTACATTGGGTGGCTTTGTCTAGATTGCATTTGTTGGTGGCACTGTGGATAGTGTGACTCCCTGGACGTGGGTCCTGGACTGCACAAGAGAGGAAAAGGAAGCTGAGCCCAGCGTGAATGCATTTGTCTCTGCTCTGGATTGAGGATGTTGCCTGCTGCTTTAGAATCCTGCCACATTGATTTCCCAGCCATGGACTCTAACCATGAGCTGTGAACCAAATTAAGCCCCTGCTTCCCCGAGTTGCTGTTGTCAGGGCATTTAGTCCAGCAGCAGAAATGAAACTGGAAAGCCATGTGGGTCGTTCCTTTGCTGGTCTTGAACTCTTGGGCTCAAGCCACCCTGCCAGTTCTGTCTCCAGAGGATCTCAATGCCTGCCTCAAACTATTTCCAAATTGTGTTGATCACTACTGTGGTTTGAAAATGCATCATCACTTATAGACTTGCATGTTGGACCATGCTGGGGGCTCAGTTTGTGAAGGATGGAGAAAGTGGAGTGGTGGAGATGGGCCTTGATGTTCTATAGGGTGACCCCACGCCCTGTGTTCTGTTTCCTGTTCCTAGCTGTACACGCTTGCCACTCTGCAGTTCCAGCTGCCATGCCTTCCCCTCCACAGTGGGCAGCATCCCTTCAAGTTGTGAGCCCAGACGCCAAATGAAAACCCCTCTTCCCTTCATGTACCTCTTGTCAAACAGGAAAAGTAGTAAAATCAGTAAGAGTACATTTTAAGATTTCTTACTGGCTATTTTTCCTAATTAAACAAAAATGGAAGCTGGAGGTGTACCTCACTAGTAAAGCCTATACATGATTGACAAGCCCCACTACTTAAAAGAAAGTCATAAATACAGTGACTTGGGAGGTGGTTTATTTGCCATGAACTATTTGCTGGCAAGCTTGAGGACCAGAGTTCAAATCCCTGGCAAGCATATAAAAAGCCAGGTATGGCCATGCGCACCTCTGTAAGTCTTTGGGGGATGTAGCAGGAGGATGTAGCAGGAGGATGTAGCAGGAGGATGACCGGAGTTTGTTGGCTGCCAGCTTAGCTCTAGGTTCAATGAAAGACCCTCTTTTATGTGAATACACAGGAGAGAGATGGAGCAGACCACCTGATATCCTCTTCTGGCACGAATGCTTTGAATGGATTCGTATGGCTGTATACATGCGTGCATACCACACACACAGACACACATTGCACTCCTGCAGCCCCTCACCCACACCATTTATTATGTCTTTAAAAATGTTTATTCTGCCGGGCGTTGGTGGTGCATGCCTTTAATCCCAGCACTCGGGAGGCAGAGGCAGGCAGATCTCTGTGAGTTAGAGACCAAACCTAGTCTACCAAGCGAGTGCCAGGACAGCCTCCAGAACAATACAGAGAAACCCTGTCTCGAAAAACCAAAAAAAAAAAGAAAAAAAAAGAAAATGTTTGTTCTTTGTTTTATAACTTGTCCTTTATTTCAGAATTACAGATGGAATAATATCTCTAGTTGGGAGGCTGAGGCAGGAGGATCACATTTTGTAGATCTTATTTGAGTATAGAGTGAACTTAGGGTAAACCTGGGTAAACTGGCACAGTGGTGGAGTACTTACTTAGCATGCCCAAGTCCCTCCATTCAGTGTTACTCAAACCCTAACAGCAACAGCAATAATAATAATAAACAAAAATTTTACCCAGTATCCCCAGAGCCATAGTCTCATGTAGCCCAGGCTGGCCTCAAACTTGACTATGTAGCTGAGGCTTACTTTAACTCTTGATTTCTTGCCTCCACCTGCTGAGTTCTGGGATGACAGGCCTGTGCCCCCATGCCCGATTTTATGTGGTGGTAGAATCTACCTGAAGGCCCGGTGTATGCCAGGCAAGCACTGTATCCAAGTGAGCCACATCCCCAGGCAACACACATCATTTTGAGTCAGTGTTTCCTGGAGGGCTCTGCAGACCTTTGTATACATTAAGCTGGAATACTAAGAGACTTGAGAGGAAAGCAAGGCTGTCTCCCAGGGCTTTGGTGGTGATCTGTCAGTGTTGCTGAGATCTGTTTGGACTCTTTCCATTTATATGTCGTGTGAATTGCACTTTTAATTCCTGCATGAATGACTGTTTGGAGGCATGACTGATTTGTCATTGGCCTGAAAAACAAAACAAAACAAAATGCCATGATACAAACTTAGCTGTTTATCTTTGTTGACTTTGCAGATTGCTCCCCAGTGATCTTTCTTTAGCCTTCTGGAGATAATTGCGCAAACAAGAAATGAACCTTGTCAGTCATGGTTCTTGACAAAGGGCATGCCTGAGTCGCTACTGCCTAGGTGAGGCAGTAATGCTCTTCATTTTCACAGTTCTCTTGTCATTAGTGGATATTAACGATACATAATGGTTTCCCTATGGCATTCTCATACATGTGTATAATGTGTCATTATGGTCTTCCCAATTGTCCTCTTGTCTTCTTCCCTTCCCTGCTGTTCACCTTCCTCTTTTCAAACAGTCCTTCTGCCTTTATGCCTGGATCCAGTGAGAATCATTGTGATTGTTTATGGGAGTGTGGGCAACCTATCAGTTGCCATACCACCGAAGAAACTATCTCTTTCTGTCTCCTGGCAACTCCAGCTGTCTATCAATCTTCAGAGAGGGGTGGGATGTTGTGAAACTTCTTCCTAGTAGTTGTTAACTGCCTAGCAATCCTCTGGGAAGGCTAGGAACATGGTGTGTCCCTTCCCTCTCCCAGGAACCTTTAACTGCTTATCAATCCTTAAAGGGATGGGGACTCATGAGCCCCTCCCTTTAACAATGGTTAGCTATCTTCAGGGAGAGGTGGGGCCTCATGATTCTATTTAGTAACCATTTACTATTTATAATATATCTGCAGGGAGGAGGTTTTCCTGAGTCCCTCCCCTTAGCAACTGTTAACTGTTCATCTTCAGGGAGAGATAGAGTATCATGAGCCCCTCTCCCTTGCAACCATTAACTACCTATGATAGATTTTCAGGCAGATACAAGACCTTGGTAGCCCCTTCTTTGTCATGACGGGATGTCATTGGGGTCAGCCATATCTTGTGCAAGTAATCTCGGCTTCTGCATGTTCAATAGGGCCATGGCCTCCCATGCTTGGGAGACCGAGGAGCCAAGACATATGATCTGCTAGACCAAAGCCAGAGTTTCTGAACTAGCCATGCAATATGGGGTGTACTCACCACGTGGTCCCCAAATGGGCAACCTTTACATAAATGTATGTATGATCCCTCAGTATCTTCAAGGCACACCTCTGGCTCATGCTGTGGGGATGGTCTCATCAGCTTTGTGAACACACCCACCAGGGATCACTCCACTCCAGTCTTTGTAAGTTTGTTCTGTTGTTGTTGTTGTTGTGTTCTGAGATGGAGGTGTGACTGAGTTTCTGCTGCTGTTGCTGTGAGGAAATGAGTTGACAAAAGCAACATAAGGGAGAAAGGGCTTGTCCAGAGGTCTGTCTCCCAGATGGTGATCCTAGAGTCTATTGAGTTGATAATTAATGCTACCTATCACAAGGTAGGAGAAATTGGATATTAGGGCTGGAGACATGACTCAGTGATTAAGAAGAGGACTCAGGTTTGATTCTCAGCACCCAGTGCCTCACAGCTGTCGTAACTCCAGCTCAGAGGATCTGAATCCTTTTCTAGCCTCTGAGGGCACCACAGACATGCATACAGGCAAAACACCTGAACACCTAAAAATAAACGGATGCATAAAAAGAAAGTGGATATCATGGTTGTGGTAAATGTGAGTGTGTATGTGTGCGAATGCGTGCTCATGCTTTGGTGCTGGGCTAACTTTTTCTGAGAAGAGGTGAACAAGTGTCTGTTCACCCTATATTGGTTACTGATGACACTTTAATGCAATGATGCCACTTAAGTCCAACTTGATGACTGAACCTTAGATCTTGAGGTTGCCAGGCAAGTGCTGTACCAGTTAGGTACATCCTTATCTGGAGTTCCATGGTTGTTGTTGTTGTTGTTGTGAATGTGCGTGCGTGCGTGTGTGTGTGTGTGTGTGTGTGTGTGTGTGTGTGTGTGTGTGTGTATCAGCATGAATGTACTATGCTGTACATGTGGAAATTAAAGGACAACTTTTGGGAATTGCTTTTGCCATTCACCGTGTTTTCAGGCACAGCCTCTTTTACTGCTTCTTGCTGTTTTGTTCAGCAGACTAGCTGGTGTGAGAGTCAGGTGATTCTCCTGTCTCTGAATGCTGGGATTTCAACATGTGCCACCATATCTGACTTCAACACAAGTTTTGGGGATTTTGGGCTCAGGCTATCAGACTTGTGTGGCAAGTGCTTCTACCTGATGAGCCATCTCGACATCTCATTGACATTTGACACATGGCCTCGTTAAAATGCCCAGGCAGGACCTGAACTTACGATCCTTTTGTCACAACCACCCTAGAGCTGGGATTATAAGTCTACATCACCAGGCCTGGCTTTATTTATTTATTCTGGTGTGTGTGTGACAAAACAGACATAAACTAAAATTTACCATCTTAGCTAATTTTTTTAGAGCATAGTTAAGCAACATGAAACACATTCACATGGTTGTGCAATTATTGACATCCATTTCCAGAACTTTCTTCTCTCCCAAACTGAAGCTCCGTTTCTCAATACGTCCCCTGAACCCTCACAGCCTCTGGCATCTACTACTTTACTTCTTCTTTATAGATCTGGCGTTTTAGCGATCCTTAAGAGTAGAAGCCTAAGAGTGATTGGGTTAGTTTACTGAGCACTTTGATTTCAAGGTAAATCCATGTAGTAGTGTGAGGTAGAAACTTGTTACTTTTCAAAGTTGAGTAATATTCCAGTGTATGGATATTCTACGTTGGTTAGTGTATTTATCTGTTGATAAACATTTGCCTTTTTCCATCTTTAAAAGCTTCTGTGTACATAGATGTACAATGTCTCCCTGACTACCTAGGTTGTGAGGGTTCATCTCACTTGTCACCTTGATGAAGTCTAGAATCAGGTTGATTGAGGTGGGAAGACCCACCCAGTGTGGGTGGCACCTTTCCCTGGGCTGGGATCCTAACACTTGTAGACGAGAAAGTAGCTGAGCACAGGCTTTCGTCTCTCTGCTTCCTGACTGATGTGACATGACTGCTGCCTCAGCCGCCTGCCACATGACTCTCTACCCTGTGGACTGTACCCTCAAACTGTTAGCCACAGCAAGCCCTTCCTCTCTTAAATGGCTCTTGTCAGTATATTTTACCATAGCAACAGGAAAGGTAACTAAGACACCAGGTCTTGAAGGTGTTTGACTACAGTGTGTCTCTGCAAATCCGAGGGCAACTTGGAATCTAAATAGAGAGGTGGGGGGAGAGGAGGGCGGGGGCTTCTCTCTCATCTTCTTTCCCCTCTGTGTGGCTGTTCTTGCAGGGCTGAGAGAACCCTCTTGCCTCAGATGTTGTCTCTTCTTACTTTCTGTTGCTTCCACTCAGTGCCCAGCCCGTCTCTGGCCTGGGAGTGGATGTTTCCCATGTGGATGTGGAATGTGGTGCTGTGGCAGGAATCTCTGCTTTATTCTTCACTAGTGCTCCATTTGTTTGTTCGCGTTGAGAGATGGGAAACCTCCTTCATGTGGGAGGGAAACCATGATGGCTTTAATTTGCCATTCGTGGCTCAAAACTCACGTACTCACCTGCTTCCAGGGTTTGCCTGTTGGGGTCAAGTCTTCGCCAAGATTCTCTTCCCAAAAATGTCTTCTATAAAATGAAGTCTGAGAATAAAGAAGACCTTCCCTTCTCTTTCATGTTTTCTTTCCCATTTCTTCACACAACTGAAAGCTTTTCTTTTTAAGACATTAAAGGGGTTTCCTTTCTTTTTTAGGTGTGTGTGTGTGTTAGTATGCATGTTTTGTGTTCACGTGTGCCACCTGCATGTGGATGTGCATGCATCTGTGTAAATGTGTGTGAATGGCAGGGTGTCTTCCTCAACCATTTTTTACCCTTTTAAAATTTATTTACATTTGTATACTTACTTATTAAATTTTTCTTTTGTGTGTCGCTTTACATGCAGTGATCAGAGAACAACTTGGGGGGAATCAGTTCTTGGCTTCCAATATGTGGGTCTCAGGAATCAACTAGGTGGAGAATTTTGTCAACAAATGACTTTATTCACTAAGCCATCTCACCGGCCTCCTCCCTTATTCTTTGGGACAGGGTCTCTCATTGAACTTGGCTGGACTAGTTGGCCAGTGAGCTCTGGGAATGCTTCTTGTGTTGTCTTTCTTAGCACTAGAAGTTCACACTCAGCTATTTACATGGGTGAGGATCACATGCTTAGCTGCTTTCTTTTGTGCTTGAGTGTGTCAGCATGTGGTGCTGGGGATCAGACTCATGACCTTGAGCATGCTGGGCAAGCATCCCCTCTTTGAGCTACACCCCCAACTTTGACTAGCTTTTTTGTTTTGTTTTGATATGTAGCCTAGTCTGGACTTGAGCTAACAGTCTTCTTACCTCACCTTCCCAAGAAGGGATTACAGGTGTGTATCATAAAGCTATCTTTTACTAGAAGGCTTCTTTAAAAGATTTATGTTTATTTTTAAGTGTGTGTGTGTGTATGTGTGTGTGCGTGAGAGAGAGAGAGAGAGAGAGAGAGAGAGAGAGAGAGAGAGAGAGAGAGAGAGAGAGAGAGAGCGTATGTGCAGTACCCATCCATGGGGATTAGAAGGCGATGATGGAGCTCCTGGATCTGGAGATGTAGGTGGCTATGATCTGACTGGCATTAGTGCTGGGAACTGAACCTCAGTCCTCCAGAAGAGCAGTCAATACTCTTAACCACTGAGGAATCACCCCAGCCCATTACTGGCTATTTCAAAATATGTAATTAATTGTTTGTTATAGTTAAAAACTTTCTGATGAAAAGATAGAGACTTTAATTCATTTAACTAGGTCCATGTTTTAGGTTATTTGTGTTGGCTTGTTTATTTGTTGAGATAGGGTTGCATGTAGCCCTGAATGGCACTGAAGATTACTTTGCCCTGTCTCCTCAGTGTTGGGATTACAGATGTCTTCTTTCATGCTGGGCTTATGTAGTACTGGGGATCAAACCCAGGACTTTATGCAGGCTAGGCAAGTACTCTACCAGTGGAACCCCAGCCTTGGCTGGCATAGGGACTGTTGATGTGGCTCAGGGATAAAACTCCTGCCCAGAATTCCCCAGTGAGAGACCAGGGGTGTGGCTCAGCTGCAGAGTGCTTGACTAGCCTGTGTGAGGCCCTGGGCTCCATCCTTTGTGCCATCAGAGGATAAGTGCTGTGGCTAGGTTGTAGCTGAGGTTTACATTGTAACCCTGGAGAACTCAAGCCTCAGGGATTTGGAAGAGGAGCAGGATGATTGACAGTTGTTGGGTGGGTGGTAGAAATGACTAGCTTTTGAATTCTTGGGTCTGAACAAAAGCAGTTTTTGCAGAAGCAGCTTCCTGTAGTCCCCCTCCCTCCTTTTTGTGGTGCTCCTGCAGTGTTTCAGGGAGAACTTCTTGGTTCCCAGTTTCCTTGGGGGCTTAACTCTTACCAAGATAATGAGTTATTCTGAGTTCTGAAATCCAGAGTTTGGTGCAGCTTGTGGCTCTCGGCTCTGACCTAGGAGGCCCTGCCAGCCAAAGGAGGTGACTACCCCATGCCTGGGGGACAGCCTAGGAGGCTGCAGGCTTTTAAAGGCCACAGCTTGTGCTGGAGACATGTGTTGCTCTGGCACTGGCTTTGTTGAAAACACATTCCCTAGATAGTTTTTCTTCTACACAGACCTTGGAGATTCTTGGGTGTGCTGAAGTCTCTCTCTCTCTCTCTCTCTCTCTCTCTCTCTCTCTCTCTCTCTCTCTCTCTCTCTCTCTGTGTGTGTGTGTATGTGTATACAGTGGACTGATTTGCTATTTGCTAGGTGTATGGAGGGTGGTACAGCATTTTGTGTGCTTGCAAGCAGGGCTTTCTGCACACTGGATCTCAGCCAGCCCCTCTTGACCTCATAAGGTCAAGGCTGGTATGATTCCCAATTTATGGCCAAGAGAATGAGGCTGGAGGAAAAGTCAAGGGGAAGCAGCTGCTGTTGCGATGGGCTGCAGGCTTTGTTCTGAGATCACAGCCTGACCTGGGCTCAGGGCCGGCAGCCATTCTCTCTCCTCATTCCTGTGTCCAGCCGGTCACTTTTAATGTTTGTATCTTTCCTTGTCCACGCTGTGAGTAGGGTGCAGGGCCTCGTGCATTCTGGTCAAGTATCGCGGGGCCCCCACTTTAACTTGTTTACTTTATACTACGGATCTCATGCAGTCCAGGCTGGCCCTACCTTCAACTCACTATGTAATTGAAGTTCCTTCAAATTCCTTCATTTTTAAATTAATTTGCTTTTCACTTTTTTAAAAAAGCACCAGAAGTGGTTACTTTCTACTAGGGACCAGGATGCCTCACCTCTTCACGCCTTGTTAACCGCCTGCTGGTTCTAAGTACCCTGTGCTTGGTTCCCTGCAATGTTCCTGTTCTGACTCCTGGCACCTGCAGACCAGGAGGACTTGGCTGCCTCTCGCCAATAATTATGTCCCTGATTGTGTTCCAGCAGGAACTTCCCAGGCAGTGTTAAATGACTGAGCCAGAATGTGGTCAGAGCTGGCTCCCATCTGATTGGAGTAGAACGCCTCAATTGTCCCATTGCAGAGGAGAACTATCTAATTGTTAATACTCTTGACCTTCCTGTTTGGGGCTCTGCTTAGCAAGTGGGGTGTGAACGTGAACTCTTGACTGTCTCCTGCGGACAACAGATACAAATGACATTATGTATTTATAATGACAGGCCATTTGTGAAGCTGTTAGCCGTTACAGCAGCTGTTACCCCCTCACCTTGAAGTATTGGCTTAGCTTTACCTGTTGGGGCTTAATTGATTCTACATTAGTCTTTGAGAACTTATTATTATTGTGTGGGTTGTGTGGGTGGTGTGTGTCATGTGTGTGCGTGGGGGTGTGGGAGCCAGAGACTGACGTAGGAGTATCCTCAGTTAGCTCACTACCTTATTTTATTGTGTGTGTAAATATGTGTATGTGTGAGTGTGGGCGTATGCGTGCTGTGTTTTCACCCTTTGAGGTCTGAGGACTCTTAGGAGGCGGTTCTTGCCTTCCGCCTTGTTTTGAAGCAGGGTCCCTCGCTTCTGACCCCATGGGATGCACTCAATGCTAGCCGTCTCCAGCATTTCCAATGTTCCTGTCTCTGCCTCTCCTGTTGCTGCAGGAGTCCTGGGCTTTCAGATGCTCGCCACCATGTTTGGTCCCTTACATGGGTTCCAGGGACCAAACTCAGATTATCAGGAATATGCTGCAGTTTCTTTACCCACCGAACCATCTCTCCAGCCCCAGGTTACTTTCTGCAGAGAGATTTCGGCGGTTTCTAGGGATGGGTCCTCTCTGGACCCCATGTCTACAGCTCACAGTGACCAGAATAAATTTGCTTACAGGAGCATTACCCATGTGGATGGGCTTGGACTTGGGTCTTGTTCCTTCAGAAAGGTCCCAAGTTTGTTACAACCTGATCCAGGCTATTGGACAATTTCAACATAGGCTAGTATAGTTTTTGCTAGAAAAAAAAAATCATTGGCACCTTAGGGAGATTCAAATCTCAAGTGGGAATACAGGAGCTACATTAAAAAAGTTTATTCTCTCACAATTTCAAATGTTTATCTATATAATGTACTTTGATCATAATTAACCTCATCACTGTCTTTTATCCCCCCCCACCCACTGAATCCCCTCTTCTGAAAAAAATCCCTCTCTTGCTTTATTATTTTGTGTGAGTGTGTGTATGTGTGTGTGAGTGTGTGAGTGTGTGTGTGTGTGTGTGTGTGTGTGTGTGAGACTCACCTCATATACTTAGGACTAAGTATATGAGGACTATGACTCCTTCCTGGTGACTTAAAATTTTTTAATGTAGTACATTTATTTATTTGTACATGTGTTATTTTTACGTTTTAATTAATTTTTTCTTTAAATATTTCCTTATGACATTTTATTTATTGTGTGTGCAGCATGGCCTGGTGGGGAGAGAAGACAAGTTGCAGGGCCTTGTTCTCTCTTCACCGTGTGGGGCCAGGGAATTGAACTCAGATGGTCAGGCTTGGCAACAACTGTCTTTACCCACTGAGTCATTTTGCCAGCCCTTAGATACAGTTTTTGTTCCTGTGATGAAATACCCATGTTGTGTGACAAAACCTTTCCCAGTGAGATGCAACGTAGACATCTTATCATCCCAGATAGGGAACTCATGACAGACCAAAGTACAGACACCACCAAAGTCCAACTTGGTGAACTGATGAGTGCTATTTGTTATTTTGTTGCTTATAGGAGTATGGGTGAGGGCTCTCTCACAGGAGCAGAAATGACTCAAAGACAGCTGCATCACCAAGGCCCACCCCAGCATGGGTGACAGCTCACAAAACCTGGGAACCTGGAGCCCACTGCCCAGCCTGCAAGCAGCGCTACAGGGTGGAGAGCGTCCTTTCCAGGTGCCTCAGTTATCCGAAACCTCTTCCAGGCAGCTGGTCTACTCCCAGTCTTCATTTTCTTTGCAGCTTGGTTTTTCTGAGAGTTGTCTTTGCAGTTTGGCTTTGCTCTTCTGAGAGGGGCTCCCAGCTTTTACTGCTCACTCAGGCAGGGAAAGCCTAGTGA
>NW_024430271.1:0-656 GCF_017639785.1 Mesocricetus auratus
TCTTTTCAGTTCATATTTTGAAAAACCTGAACTCCATAAAATTGGAAAACTTAAAGGATGTGAGCAATTTTCTGGATAGGTATCACATACCAAAATTAAATTAAGGACAGAAGAAAAATTTACATAGACATATAATCCATAATGAAATAGAAGCAGTCATCAAAAGTCTTCCATGCAAAAAGAGCAGAGGGCCAGCTGATTTTAGTGTAGAATTCTATCAGAAATTCAAGGGTAAATTAATACCAATACTACTCAAATTGTTCTATGCAATAGCAACCGAAGTTTCAGTGCCAAACCTTTTTATATGGCTCCAGTCTTCTTTACAAATTCTTTCAAGGGTACCTCTTACTTTTCTTTTTTTTGTTTTGTTTTTCGAGACAGTGTTTCTCTGTGGCTTTGGAGGCTGTCCTGGAACTCGCTTGGTAGTCCAAGCTGGTCTCGAACTCACAGAGATCCGCCTGCCTCTGCCTCCCGAGTGCTGGAATTAAAGGCGTACGCCACCAACGCCCGGCAAGAGTTACAAACTGTTATGGCCTGCTGCCCAGATGCTGGGAATTGAACCTGCGCCCTCCGCAAGAGCGACAAGAGGTCTTAACCATTGAGCCATGTCTCCAGCTCCTACCTCTTCCTTTTCTAAGAGGTAAAGCATGACTGTT